>NC_142796.1:27894019-27955555 GCF_049724085.1 Artemia sp. Qi Xiang Cuo
CCATCGATCAGAACAAGATAAACGATATTTAACGATATTTGAAGTTAAAAGATACTTAAAGACATTTGAAGATATTTGAAACTGAAGTTAGAGACAATTTGAAGTTTAATTCTGAGAACCCGATCGATCAGAACAAGATAGACGATATTTAACGATATTTGAAGTTGAAAGATACTTAAAGACATTTGAAGATATTTGAAGACGAAATTAAAGACAATTTGAAGTTTAATTCTGAGAACTCCATCGATCAGCACACGATAAACGATATTTGAAGTTAAATGATACTTAAAGACATTTGAAGATAGTTGAAGCAGAAATTAAAAACAATTTGAAGTTTAATTCTGAGAACACCATCGAGCAGTACAAGATAAACTATATTTAACGATATTTGAAGTTAAATGATAGTTGAAGATGTTTGAAGTTGAATTGAAAGACAATATATTAAGAGAGTCACTATAGTATGACGACAACCCGTTTCAAAAGGCACAAATGAACAATTTTACGCGAGAATACATTCTTTATGTGCCTCGAAAATCCTAAAAATTATATGCTGAGAAGAAAAACACCAACACCTGTAGTGGGAAGAATCATTTCCCAGTTGACTATTAGAACGATATTTAACGGTCATTTCCCAGTTGACTATTAGGGAAAACTTACCGTGTAAAGACAACTAGACTCGATCTGTTCCATGAAGAAACCATAACGTAAGTGCTTCGAAATTTTTGCCAGGACAAAAGGAGTGAAGGACAGTAATTTACAAAAGAAGGGTGTAGTACACTAAGGACACGAAAGGTGACGAATAGATGTGAAGCTACATGTGTTACTTCCTAATAGCTTTGACACTTCAAAAATCCCAATAGTGAAAATGTTTTAATGTCATCAGTGAATATGATGAACCAAATATTGTATGTTATAAATCATTCTTGTATGTACCACAAGTAGAATTAGGTGTAATATTATCATGTTATTCATTTAACGGTGTGTAGACATTATGTAGTACGTCATATAGACAGCAAAATAAAAAAAACCTAATGTAAAAGCAGAATAGCCCCTACCTTATTGGAAATGTAAAAGTAATCAGTGTTAGATATAGAAAAAAAAATCTTTAATATAGTAGCTAACCTAGAACCAAAAATAATCTTAGTCCGGTAGATGAATTTTAGATAGGGATGTAGAATAAAATAAGAAAAATAATTGAAAAATTTTCAGCACTCCTAATGAGCAGTTACTAATGACGGGACGTCATTACTTGATGGGAAGGGTGATGTGCACCAGTAGTAGAATAACATATATTTATAATACAAGATTCTTTTCTTCTAAAGATGATTCGGGCAGAAATTAAACGTCCCCTAATTGAGTTCAAATACCGCTTCCAAAAGTCTAAATTTTTAATCAGCAAAAAGAGAAACTGCGTTCTATCTTCAGTCAAACAACGACGTAGTCGTTCGAATTTCGCTAAGAGAATTATTAGAAACAAAAAAGTTACGCATGATATGTATAAAGAAGTTTAAACGGCAAAAAAAACGTTTGAACGCCTGAATGATCGGAAAAATCTTAAACAATTTATTCGACAAAAGATTTATATCCTTTGCTCTAGTGGGCCAATGGAGGGCAATACTTACAGCGCAGGACGAAAGAACTGCGTTTGGGAGTGGGGTAAATGTGTTTTTAATTTTAATATGAAGTCGGATCTGAAACGATTAGTACCAATCTTTATATTTTGGTCACCGTTATTGTCAATGAAGTGACCCGTTGCTGTGCGACTAAGCATGTAAGTTCAATAAATCTATTGTCTTTTTTATCTGTTTTTATTTCATTTATATGTCTGCGTCTAGTCCAATAATAGGTAATTAGTTCGTAAGTCTCCAAGGTAAATGCTCCCAAAGGAATCTGATCTCCAGATAGCTCGAGAAAGGAAGGCCACATTTAAATGTCTACATATTCAATTTTCTCCCATTAATTGAGAGCGGCGCTAGCCTAGTTGACACAATCTCCAGTGCTATAAGCGGCGCTATCGGAGAAATTTCTATCGCTACAAGAAATCTTTTATCGCTAGCAAATCTTATATCTCTACAAATAATAAGTTTTTCCATTACTACAAAAAAAAATTTTTTTATTGCCACAGAACCAAGTCCTATGAGGCAAAAAACAATCACTTCAGAAATTCTATTTGAATCTTGGTTCAATTTAAATTTATAACTTACTATTTTCGAAAAAGATGAATGGGGATTTCAATTTAATTACTCATGAAACAACAAAATGCTCCTTGTTCCTAAAACTCCCATGCTCATTAAATAAGCTTTTAATTCTTATAATAACAATAAAAATAACAAATGGGATTAGAAGAATAGTTTCGGACATAGTTTCAGTTATGACTAAAAGAACTGTGAAATAGAGTCAAAGAACCCCGTCCGACACTCTAAAGTCGCTTATAGTGTAAAATATGGCATGAAATGTCCTCACTTTGATATTTTTATTTCCTTGTTTGGTTTCGGAACAAAAACTAAGCTAAACTGTGGATATTTAATGCGTTGTAAAATAGATTAACACCCACCATTTGCAATATATAAACAATAAGATTTGAGGTAAAATCTTGCCCCATTTTTCAATTTCCGTAAGTCCGAGGCTCAGAAAAGAAAAAAAAATTCTCAGGTAAAGAAAGCATAGTCCCACATGAACATAGATTCAGCAGCCTAGGCTAGGTCTTTTTCAAGGGACTTAACAGTCTCAAGAAACCAGCGGGCTCAGTCTCAAGGGGCTTTCGTCTAAGGAACAAAGGAAAAAAGATTTATCACCGCTTGTCTGATATTTCAGCTTAGACTTGACCCACGACAATTTTTCGGAAGTAAAATAAATATACATAACAAATGGGATTAGATAAGAAAGTTAGAACATTTGAATCGTCTTTTTCAGAGCTAAAGTTTACCACCAAGGATACCAACTATTGCATTTTTATTAATAACTCTAATAATCAGATGAAATCCATTTGATGACAAATGATTATTATTGTTGTTACTCTTTTCATTGGAAACAAATAAAAAAGAAAAAGTAAAGATTTTGCAAAATAAAGACACAGAAAAGTAGAATAGGAGTTAAATAAATAAACAGGCTCTTCGTGTACAGTAACAGTATATTAGTTAACAATTTCAGTCTTTGCCTGGAATTCCGGTTTTAGGTACAAATTATCTTAATTCTTAAGCAGTTGACGGCCTTTGAAAAACATAATGTGTTAGCTCAGGGTGCCCAACGCGTCTTTTTGGTGTAAAGCATATAATTATTGACCAACGAGTTCTGGTGAGTTTTGGGAAATACTGGTTATTTCTGATGACTTTCTTGGTGAAAATCTTGTGATTTCTGGTGATTTTCTTGGTAAAACACTGGTGATTTTTATTTGGTTGTGGTGGCAACCACTGATTAAAGTCAATGATATTAAAAGAAAAATTTATATAAGATACCGATGTGTTTTTATTTTTTTTCATCTTTTAAAAATAATTTTTAAATTAATGTAACGCAAATTGTTAAAATAAATTTTGCATGGTAAACGTAATTACCTTAGTCTAGATCGCTTGTTATAGTATAAGATTTTCTCAATTCCTTCACTTCCCCCCCCCTAACTCTCATAGTTAATATAATTGCATGGTAACCGAGAAAGGTTGTTATATGGAACTTAAATATTGAAATGAGTCGAGTGAAACAATGACTGACAAATTACATAGGTTAGGATCTTTACTTGTCTTGTTTTTATTAAAATTACGTTTATGTGATATTTCATGTAGGATATTACTTCTTATAGTATTTTAAAACAAATTTAGTTCTAAATATGGCTTTTTTTAGGTCGTTAAAATAGTTCATGCCACACAGCAAACAAGATTTGATAACCTGGGAGTTTGACGTCACACATCAGTTTTAGTGGGAACTCAGGATGTGATTGATAATATATATTTTTACGATAATTGGCGTAGCAAAATTCTAATGAGACAATCCCTAAGACATAAAGAATTTGATTTCAAGCCTGTCTACGGTAACGGTTCTAATACAAAAAAGTACACCAGAGTACCTAGTACCTAGTTCGGAAACGGAACTACTCATAATCAGAGTATCTAGTTTCCGAACTAGGTACTAGGTACTCTGTTTTACTTTTTTTTTGTATTAGAAATATTACCGTAGACAGGCTTGAATTATTTTTTTTTTTAAACGAATTGGAAAAAACTAAAAGGCAAATAACAAAATTTTATTTTGTATAAATATTACTGAGTATAATAAAATAATAACTGAAAGTGGTCAAACAGGAACCAGTCCACTCGCATGTTCTTTTTAGATTATTGTAACCCAACGATTGACAGAAAAAAAATAAATAAAAAGTATTTTTAATAATCAATATTTTTTAAAATTTTTTTTATTTTAAATTTTAATTATTACAAACAATTCAATTCTTGAAAATACCATGAACAGCTCTATTATTTTTTAAATATATTGATTTCAATGCAATCAAATCTTGCCGAGAAAATGCAAAAAAATTAAACCAGAGTACATATTACATAGTTGGGAAACTATATAATCTGCTTACAGATTATTGTTTTTAATAAACGAGCACAAATAAAAGTTGAAAAAATAAATTTGAATTTTTTTTTAAATTCATTTAGTTACGTTTTAACAAGTCGGACACAAATATCGGAGTAGGGAGGCACTGCATCCGGTCTTGCCCCCTGTATTCCATAAATTGACGCTCTTGATCAGTACCAGTGGTAGCAACAGGCGGAGTGACAATTTTCATTGCAAATGAGCGTGCTTTCTTCGATAAATTTGGGACAATTCTGTCGAAGTCTTGACTGTAAAATTTTCCGTTTACCATTAAAATTTGAAATAAACTTTAATATTATGGGAAATATTTTTTTCTTTTTAGAAAAGTCTAAAAACAAACTGCTACGTTTACAGAATGTAATTTGAGTTCTGCAACCCAAATTATATTAGCCACAAACTGTCTTACTCGTATTCTATTAAACTCTTTGACAATCCATTTTCAATCCTTTTTTTGATAATTCTGCTCCTCATATACAATTAATCTTCCGTCTTTTACTAAAGATTACCTTGGGGAGGGGAACTCGATGAGCCTTAACAAATTTTATTAATGCAGGAAGGCAGATTAGCCTATACTCTTGTAGTACGTCTGATAATCCCAATATTACTTTTCTGACAAGCCCTATTACTTATTTACTTCCCCTTAGCGTTGCACGAGACGTATATGACATGAGAGGTCAGTAGGTTTACTACTTGAGGAAACGGTCTTATTAGTGGTCAGACAAGTAACCCTGGAAATGCAGGATAATTGGTCATGTATGAACAAAAATTCAATCTTCGTTAAAGAAATTTACCTGATAAAGACTCACTGTTTTGTTGCTGTTTATTTTGCTTGGGTAATTAAAAAATCACCAAAAAATCACCAAAAGGCAAATTGGCAGTGAAGACTTTAGTTTACCAAATAGGAATATTTTCTGTTTAGTAATTTTTATAGCCAAGCGTTTTTAATATCGATATATTTTAATACCTATTTTTAGGTTAATTTATTATTATTATTGGTACTTACATCTTTAGATGAATTTATGCTTGTCACTGGTCTCTGGCGTTCATCAGAACAAAGAAAAGCATTTTTCATACCAAACGATTTTAAAATCTCACACGCCTACGAGTTTTGTTCACAGAGCTAATTACAGTTTCTATTTAAAGTGTTCACTCCCAGAAATTGCAGATTTTTAGACTTCAAAGATAAAGAGGAAATTGGTTTAAAAAGCATTCCTTGACCACAGTTGATTTTATGATTATTGTGTGACAAAGCTCAAAAAAATGGGTGGATTTCGGAAAAAATGTTTCCTTTGTCCTCAATAACAGTAAAGGGTTGTTGTACTTATTTTTTGCTTACTTCAGAGCAACTGTGAGTCTGATGTAGTAATTTTCATGAAGAGTCCGGTACCGTTGTGTGTTCTTTCATGCTTTTTTTCGACAATCAGGCAGATTTTCTGAGTATTCTTGCCTTCGATGGGTAAACAAAAACTTATTGAATCTTATATATTTGGAATCAGCATAACAGTCTAATTCTTCTGATATTTTTATTTATATCAAAATTTTGTTTTTGGAATTTGATCTCAAAATTCAAAAATTTTAGAGTGTCAGCTATTATTGAGCTGCAACCCTCCTTACTTACAATTCGTTACCAAAAACTGTTTCATTACGAACAAATTGTTACATTACAGTTTAATTAACAATACAGTATATTAAATACTCTTTTCTTCCTGTGTCCAGAGTCTTCAACTTGAACATACTTTAAAGTTAAAAATTCAACTAACGCGAGATTACTATACTCTAAACTCTTGTAAATAGTATAGGTTAGTAGTTTTAGCACCAACAATGAAGATTGTAAAATATCGATTTTGCCTACATCTCCAATAAGACAAACACAAGTGTAAAATGGGTAAATACACAGTAAAATTCTAGGTGGAGGGACTTTTGCTATCTTAGAAATAGTAAGGTTATGGGAATTAAACTTTCATGAATTCATTTTAACTTCTAAAATAAAATGATAAAAAAAAATAAAATCCAGGTAACGTCATTATAGGGGTGTTCTAAATGACTAGTTTGAAACGAAAGCAGACCCACAAAGATTATGGAGAACAATTTCTCTGCTATTTCTCGAGATTTAGAAAAAGTCCAAAAGTTGAAATGGAAGCTAAAATGCATCTTCATGGGGCATGATTTAGGGCTTGAATTTATTCCTGAAAGTTTCTTTCTTTTATTGAATCTATTTTCCAAAATGGCATAAAGCCCCTCAGCTAGAATCTATTTCCTTATTTAGAGTATATCCCATTTCTGCTTATTATAGTAGTTGATGACTAGAAATAAGTATATAGCCCCACCTACTTCAGTGTTAGGATTTGAATATAGGCTTAAATATAAATAATAAAATATATTTTTTTGAGCCTACAACAAAATTCGTAGATCCAGAGAATCCAAACAACCCGCGTCGTAGATCCCGTGAGTGCCCTCTGTTACATTTACTTCTGTAATACTAAAATTTGTACGGATGTTGGTGATCTCCCTTGACTTGCTAGTTTAATCTGCAGTAAATATTAAAGCCTCTTACACGTGAGTATATATAATCTAATTTACATGATACTTTTGATCATTTTTCTGAGAAGCTGTTGAGTAAAAATAGTAAAATCACCAAATATAATAATAAAAACACATGAAATAAAGAAAAATCACCCTATAACAAAAAAACCAAACGAAAAAACCACCAAAGTTGGTGATAATGCAAGAACGGTGGCAACCCTGCGAGGAGATGCAAGAGCTATGAAAACTGTTAGGGTCGACTTAAATATATAAAAATAAACCATAGTAAATCTTTATCGTTATTTTAACAAGGTTTGAAAGCAATAAGGAATTAAATGTTCAATCAAGTAAATACGGGCAAAAATCATATGATGAGGAAAAATATTAAATAGGCATCCAGTCAGGGTCCGCTACACTGACATTGAACTAACCATACACCCGCAGAAAATAAAAAAAAGAGTCATTAATCATTCTAAACAATATATGTAATGTAATTGAGTATTTAAATATTCAAATAAGATTAAAATAAGTAAATAAATTTCATTTTTATATTTTGCCAACGTAATTGACTTGATGAAATGTATTTTGACAAAGAGGATTTCTATTTTTAAGAATATAATTTTTGAATTACTATATCTATATTTAATTTTATTTTAATAATATTTAAATATACAAATAAGCATTTAATAATTGAACATCATTTTCGAAAAAACCCTTTATCATGAATTCAATCAGTTATTATTATAATTCAATTTCATGTTGTCGAATGGTCATTGATAAAATCATTTTATATATAATAATAATAACAAAAACAAAATACAATTATTAAATATAATTTTTTTATAACAGTATATAACTTTAGTATTATGTAAATTCTCAAATCTCAAATAAGATATGACGCGTAGTCACACGTCTTCCTACAAATATCAATAATATACGTTTATCAAGAAAAAAATACTTTTATTCACTCATTAACACGGATACGATTACAGTTCAAATTATTGTCAAAACTACATCAAATTATATAGAAGACTTTTTTCTTTCAAATAATCCATATACGACATATTAACGGGCCAACCGACGAACACGTTTCTGAGTGTGGAAAGGAATCAACAAAATCGCTGTACCCCGATTCCAAACATTAACCTGTTGACTTACTAACCGTGATGGGCATCACTGGGGCCAGCCACTCTGAAGAGCACAGAGAAGGACTCACACGGGGAGCACCTCCTTCAAGATCAAGGCAGCTTTCTAGCCAGATAAGTATGTTTAGTTAAAACCGGTTTGGTTTCGGAACAAAAACTAAGCTAAACTGTGGATATTTCAGGCGTGGTAAAATAGATTAACCCCCTCCATTTGCAATAGATAAACAATAATATTTGAGGTAAAATCTTGCCCCATTTTTCAATTTTGTGTAATTCCGAGGCTCAGAAAAGAAAAGAAATTCTCAGGTAAAGAAAGCAGAGTCCCACATGGACAGAGATTCAGCATCCTAGGCTAGGTCTTTTCCAAGGGACTTAACAGTCTCAATAATCCAGGGGGCTCAGTCTCTCGGGGCTTTCGTCTAAGTACCACAGGACAAAAGAGTTATCACCTCTTTTCAGATATTTCAGATTAGACCTCACACACGACAATTTTTCCGGCCGTAAAATAAATATATAATAAATTTATAACATTTGAGTCGTCTTTTTCAGAGCTAAAGTTTACCACTAATGATACCTACTATTGCATTTTTATTAATAACTATAATAATAAAATTAAATAATTTTGATTACATTTGATTAGTATTGTTTTTTCTATTTTCATTTTAAACCAATTAAATAGAAACATAAAATATTTTGAAAAATAAAGACAAAGAAAAGTATAATAGTAGTTAAATAAATAAAAATACTCTTCGTTTCCAGTAACAGGATCTTATTTTTTTTTTTTTTTTTTTTTTTTTTTTAATATTAAATTTTTAAATAAACCCACCTCCTCTCCTCTCAGTGGTACTAACTTCTTTATTTCCGAAACTGATAACTACATTTATGTACCACCTAGAAATTTTAACCTAAAAAAAACCCTAGAAATTTTTTTAACTTTACATTATCATAACAATTAAACTATAAATTTGAGCATTTAATGCATCGAAAATTTCGTTGGGGGGCGGGCATTCTAAAACCAATTAACAAACATTAATTCAACATCTGCCTAGTCGCTTTGCCGGGTGCCGCTTCTGATTTAGGGAACCCCGTTCCATTGTGGCACCAGCTAACAAACTTCAAGAAAATACTTCAAGTATTTTCGTCGACGTCACGACTGGTAACCAAGAAAAATTTTCCAAGCTCTTTTTCCATTTTTCATTATCACTTAGAGGTAGCATGTTGCTCTTTTTCTTGTGGATCTTTAACTTATAATGTTGTTCATACCATCTCAGGGCTCGAGTTACTTCCAGTACATCTTGAGATCCATTCGCTAAGAAAGTTGTGTCGTCTACATAAGCCGCTGACTTGAGTACCTTTGCCTCGCGAATGGGTATACCTGTAATACGTGCTTCAATATATTTTATTAAAGGATCAAGGTAAATCTCAAAAAGATACGACGAGCTCGGGTCTCCTTGTCTTAAACCAATTTCAAAGGGGAATGGTCTCGTCTTTTTTCCATACAAAACAATCTGGCCAGTAGCATTTATATATAGGTTCTTAAAAAAATTTATAAACTCTTTACAAAAAGAAAATTTCTCTTTCATCAAAATCCATAATATTTCTCTCTCTACCGAGTCATATGCTCTAATTAAATCCATGCAGATTAATACCCACAAAAGTTCACGTTTTAAAAGCTCTTCTTCTTTTTCCAGGCATAGATCTCTCAGAATTCTAAGTAAATGCTGTATTTTCAGGCCTCCTATCCCACCGTATTAAGTCTCTTCTATTATCTTCCCGATAATCTTCTGTAGACGATAAGTAAATATTTTCGAAACTAATCGAGTATCACAGGGCAGTAGCAAAATCGGTCTCCAATTTTCCAGTTTCTCTTGGTCTCCTTTTTTGGGACTAAAGTAATCACTGCTAGTGTTTGGCTTTTGTCTGCTCCTTTTTTTATCATTTCATTCATCGCCCCTAAAAGCGTTTCACATATTTCACTATAACAGAGTTTGTAAAACAGATATCCGAGGCCCTCCTTCCCTGGGGCTTTCCCGCTCTTTGTTTCTTTCTGAGCTTGTTCTAGTTCCTGTTCCGTAATATTCTCACATAAAAGTTCATTTTCATGGTCGGCTACTTCATTTGTGACGCAGATACCTTGTAAAAAAACCCTCCACTGCTCAGATTCCTTTTTTCTTTTATGGTTACTTTGATAACAGTCCCGGAATTACAAATTAATTTGTTCCTCCTTTTCGAGTTGTTTTCCATCATCATTTTTCAACATTGTAATGAAATTTTCTGCTCTGGTTGTTAATGCTGTCTGGATAAGTGAAATAATCATTTTTTTACCTTCATAGATTACGCTTAGTCGATTTGTTTTTTTCCAATATTCAAAACGCTCATTTTCTAGTTTTTTTTAGTTCATTTTTAATATCCTGATGCTCGATAATTGGGCTGTTTTCATTCCCCTCTATTTCCACTTTAAGTTGTATGAGAACTATTTTCAAGTGACACTCATGTGTCAGTACTTCTTTTTTTTTTTTCCTTTCTATATTTATTATTTAATTTGCGCTATAACTTTTTATATTAAAACACTTACACAGTTTACTTTTTGATTTTTTTTCTTTTTCCATAAAATCCAGGATTTTTCCTTTGATTTGATTCCTTACACACATATCTTTAAGCGAGTCTGGGTGCAGCTTCCAAAAAACAGGCTTTATTATTTGATCTTTTGTTTGTTTTCCAACAATCATTCGCACAGCATAGTGATCAGAAAAAGTTCGTGTTCGTGTATCACTTGACTAATTAATTTTTCCATTCCGGATGTTACATAAATTCTGTCAATACGGCTTGCGCTGCGAGTTCCCACTCTTGTAAAAGATATGCTATTATTTTTTTCTATCCATACATCTAGTAAACTGTAAGTCTGAATAAATTTTTTAAGCGTTTCAATTATATGTCTACATGCAACTTTCTTATTTCTTGCCAAAATGTCGTCTTCTCTTAATACACAGTTAAAATCTCCCAGTAAGACTATTTTTCCATTTAATGGTGTGTACTTTGGTAGTATTGTTTCAGTTACAAAAACTCTCTCCTTTGCATTATTGGCGCCTGATGGCATGTGCACATTTACAAGGGTCATTCCACTATGTTTCATAGAACATATTGTACCATCTTCCTCGTATGCAAAATCCTCTGGATTCACTTCTAATTCCTCTTTTATAATGAAGCCTGTGTCATGTGTTGCGCCTGCGGTGAAAAGCATGTATCGTAACTTTTGTAAGTTTTTTATTTTCGGAGTGTCTAGTTCTTGTAGGGCTAGGACGTCCCAGCTTGATCTCTTTAGGTAATCTAAAAACATTTCTTGCCGCTTCAACTGCTTTAAACCATTTAAGTTCAATGTTCCTATGTTCAAGTTCATTTTTTTGTAGGTATAATTTGCCCCTTTTTTCTTTTCATGCCTCTCACCTTCTTCTATTAGTGAAAAATTGCTTAGTTGTCTTTTGGGAGTTTCCTTTTTCTTTTCTGGGGCAGGAAGGACTGATACCCTGCATTCAGTCTTTTCTGTTCCTTTTCTTTTCGCTATTGGTCTTTCGATTTCTCTTTTTGGTTTCTCTTTAGTTACTTCCCTTTAGGCTCTGTTAGCCTGTTTTCTGTATTTTCCGGAATTGCTTCTGTTTGGTTTGTGGTCTCTTCGCTGGTTAAACTTCCTACATTTTGTAGGACTGTATCTATTGCTTGTGACGGGGAAAGCTTTTGGATCTCTGGAGTTCAAAAATCAGGCGTTTTTGAATCTACTGGAGTGATTCGTCGCAAGTTTTGCTGCTTTGGGTGATTCGTTGGGTTTGGTGGTAGTGGGGGAAATTGGGGTGATCTGTTAATGATCTACTGTTCTCTTGGCTCCAAACCAGTAATCCAGTTCGAGTCTTTCTTTTTTTTGGGCTGTGCTCAGCTTCGTGGCTAGCCTCATGGCAGATAAAGCACAATTTGGGTTGCGTTTCGTAACGAGCGAATATTTTCTCATTTTTCCACATGATTGATGGAGGAATATCTTTTGTTATATTCATCAAAGCTGTGGCTCGGCCAGTGAAAACTTCAATTAGTCCTATTCCTTCGTATTTTTTCCTTCGGATATTTAAAACTTCTCCATAGCCTGCAAGGACCGCTGCGATATCCTGCTCTGTTGCCTCGCCCGGTAGGCGCCTCAGAGTAGCCACAATTGGTCTTTTCCCTGCTCTGTCGTACGTAACAGGATATTTTTCTTTATTGTAATTAAATTTTAGGTCTTATTCTTTCCATTGTTTGCACATTGTATCTGCAATAATGGGGGAAGCCAGCGTGACACAGACTATCCTAAGCTTTCTAAATCATCAGAATCTATCACTCAGATATATCCAGCATTCAGTTATAGAGGTTTTAGCCGTCGATGAATTCCAGCTCTAAAATCTCTTAGGCTATATTTTCTGGTACTGCTCTAAAACTGAAACACACTGTTGCCTTCCCCATATTACATATCCCTTACACAAAAAAACAAAAAAAGAAAGAAAAAACCTCACTTTTTCCCTTCTCTTCCTTTCCTTCCTTCCCTTTTTTCCTTCCTCTTTTCCCTTTTCTTCTTTTCCTTTTTACCCCTTTCTTTTTTCCTCACTAAAACAATTCCCTACTTAACAAAACACAAGGAGAACAACTTGTCGCTTATTGACCGTCTCTTTCGCTGCAATTACGGTATGGGTTAAATATATCCAAATTGGAATGAATCGCACTGCATTGAACAGACGCCAAAACGATACTGACGCCAAATACTAAAATTATTTGGTACTTCCCCTTTTTCAAAAATCATATTCATAATCTTCAGTAACTTGTTTCTAACCTCAGAGCCACTATATTTAAAAAACTCATTTAGGCCTACTACCCTATCAGCACCTGGAGCTTTATTATTTTTTAATCCTTTTAGTACTGTCGTTAATTCTTCCTCGCAAAACAAATCTTCCCTCACATCCAAGGTATCACAAACTTTTTTATTTTCCTCTATATATTTAACTGCAACTCTATATCGGTTTATCAAATTCTCAAAATGTTCTGCCCATCTCTCTTTAATTCTTTTCTTATCAATAATTCTGGCCCCATTACTAACCTTAACTGGGCCAAGTCTGGATTGACAACTACCTCTCAATTTATTGACATGCCAGTACAATATTTTACTATTATGCCGTCTAGTTGCATCTTCCAGATCCTCTACAATTTTATCCATGGCCTCCACTTCACACCTCCTTAGTTCATATTTTAATGCTTTCTCCACTCTCTTTTCATTCCTTTTGTTTTCATATGATTTGTCACTCAGATAATTCTATCACTCAGATAATTCTTGTACAAGTCTTTTCTCCTTTCAATTAAACATAAAGTTTTTTCACTAATATTCTTAGCTGCAGTCCTAGCTTTCTTCCCTACGACACCTTCAGCAACTTCACAAATTATTTTTCTAAAATTATTCCAACCATCTTCCACATTATAAAATTTTAAACTCTCAAGTTTAGTATTCAACTGTTTTGATGCAATTCAAAACCTTTTTCAGCACTCTCTGAAAGTTTCAGCCTGATACCCATTGCAATTCTTGAGATATCACGAAAATGCCCTTTTGAGAACCTGGATGCATGTAGTATCTTTTGATTTAATTCAACATCCTCCTTAGCATTTCTTGAAAGTTTTCACTTGATAGCCTTAGCTTTTTCCCAGATATTGCAGATACGCCCTTATAACAAACCTTCATAAACATAGTAAAACTTTGTTGAAAACTTTGAGATGGTGTAGCAAGCGCTGAATAGCTGCTTTGCATCCATGCCTAGTTTAGCTTGTTAATGCTAGTGTTCCTAGTTTCTTGCCCTGGCAATATAAGTAATCAAAGACTTGACTCTTTTGACTTTCTTTGGTGCGGTATTTATGCAAGTCATAATCGAAAAATCAACGATTTGCGGACTTTATTCACTTCAGCACATAGTCACGCCATCTACATTCCTCACTCTATGGCAATTTGGACTCCTCAAAAAGCCACCAGATGGCAATGTTGTGACGTAGCCGGAAACCACTTACAGACGCACACGCAGAGGTAAGCGCGGAGGCAAAAGAATAAGGGGCATTTTATCCCAGTGCATGTTTCAGATCTATCGAGCAGATTAAAGACTAAACAGAAAGTTACACTACGGTGGCTCGCAACATTAAACTGTCAGACATGCTATGAAATCCCACCAACTCTTACGCCGTGGTATGCTGATGTGACTGTTTCTGCTGACTCCAGCAAAACTTCTCCTGTTTTATGTCTTGAACTTGTGTCTTCCAAACCGCAACTTCTCTCTGTTCTCGTGAACAACGCTCGCTCCTTGACTAACAAGATGAACCAACTAGAAGTCTTCTTACAAGAATCCAGCGTACCAATAGTAATACTGACTGAATGTTGGGATATTACAAACGATGCCGGATATATCAAAGACTACACTTGTTTTTTTAACACCCGCCGTGATAGAGGCCTAAGCCGTAGAGGCGGTATGCCTTCCCAACTGCCAAAAGTTTTCGTGCCTAATATTGGCATCTGTCTATTATCCTGAAAGTACCAAAACAGAAAGGAGCTTGTGATTTACTTGCAATCCTGCCTTGATAAGTTCCGACTTGCATATGTGGCTCCTTCCTTTATCGTTGTAGGTGACTTCAGCCAGACCAACAAACAGTGGGTATCTAATGCGCTTGATATGATACAAGTAGTGAACATTCCCAACCATCAAAGTGGCAGTACCTTAAACCTGATATTTACCAACGTGCAGTGAAATTTACAGTCCTCCCCTCTCAATGGGCCCATACAAAACCACTAATCAGTTTGTAATCATGATACAAGCAAAGAACAACATGCCGAAACCGAAAAGAAGCAAAGTGACAGTTCTTCCACTGAACTGGGACTTTATATGTACCTTTGGTCAGTGGACTCATTCGAAGAGATATGATCAATCACTGACTCGAACCTTACGGTTGAAACACTCGACTCCCTGGTGCTCGAAAAGTTCCATGAATTTTTCCCGACTAAAGTAGTGCCAGTTTTTGAATCTGACAAGCCGTGGATCACGAAAGACCTGAAGCGATTGATCAAACTTAGATGCTAACTGTATAGTTCAGGGTGTATTTCAGCTGCAAAAATATTACGGAACCGCACTGTGAGTGTCAGTATACATGCTAAAAAGAAGTATGTTATTGAGAAAATTGCCCCTCCCCCCTGCTTGATACTGATTCGCGTAAGTGGCATTTGGGAGTCAAAAATATGATCGGAAAATCTGTTAGTAGTGAGCTACGGATGCTGAAAACAAATGGGACTTTGATATCAGCACAAGAAGTCAATTTTTTCTTTACCGAAATCTGTACCACGTATCCATCATTGAGTGAAGTTGAGTTGAATGGTCTGATAGAAGACTGCGAATGCGATGAAATCAAGCAAATATCTGAGTACGAAGTTTAGAGGGAGATACGGAAACTGCAAAATAACTCTGTGTCCTATCCTGGCGAGTTGCCAGTAAAATTTATGCATGAATGCGCTATATTTCTTGCCAAACTCTAACTTCGGTCATTAACCAGAGCTTCAATGATCAGTCGTTCCCCCACCGTTGAAAAAAATATTATGTACTTGTCGTTCCAAAGGTGAAGCATCCCAAGGCTGTGATCAATTAAGGCCTATTTCAATCACGCTGAATCTTGCCGAAGTCACTGAGTCATTTATTTACCGTGAGCTTATGTCGCAAGTTGCAGATTCACTTGTCCCATACCAATACGGTTGTTAAAAAGGGTGTAGTACCTCATTGTACATAGTTAGTTTTTATCACATGATCATAAAATGACTCAAATCTGGAGACACTGTCGTTGATTTGCTCCTTGTTGATTACAGGAAAGAATTTGATTTGATTAAGCACTTCTTGTCTGCTAAGAATCTTAAGAGTGCACGTAAATGTATCTTACTGCTAGTTATTAATTTCCTGCGTTTCCGGTACAGTCGTTTCTATGCCCTCTTTCCCGGTGATCTTGCCTCTGACTCGGAAGATATTACATGTGGAGCCCCTCAAGGCACCAAGTTGGCCGCTCCACTTTTCCTTGCAGTAATTAATTATGGTACGGACAACATGGATGACTGATTCAAATACGTAGATGATCTATCTGCGCTTCTTAAGTTCACAGTAGATACAACCCAAGCTATGCCCCAATTCAGCCCTGATCTTTAAACATAATTTGAGGAAGAATTTTGTACAAAAAGTTTGTAGATCAACGAAAGCAAAACCAAAATTGTGAGATTTAATCCGCTGAACGAAGATCTTGTTTGCCCAACTCCCTGGTTTCCACTTGTATCGTCAGCTACAGTCCTGGCAGTTAATTTCTGTGTTGATTGCTCATTTAGTGCTCATGTTCAAGTGCTAGTCCAGGAAGGAAACTGTGCACTACACTCTTTGATTTCAATGCTCCGCTTGGGTTTTCCAGTAAATCAGCTGAAAACGGAATATCTTACTTACATACGTCCCATATTAGAATATGCATGTCCCATTTGGGGGCCTCAGATTCATAATATTGAATAACTAATTGATGATGTGGAAGGAGTCCAAAAAACAGCAGTTAAAATCATCTTTAGAGGAACATTTGTAGATTATAAGTCTGCTCTTGAGTATTTAAAGATTGAAACTCTTAAAAACAGCAGGTTTTATTTGATAACGTGTGTTCGGGCAATTTCTCCCTGCTAGCCCCAAGCACCGACATTTTCTATCCCCTGCTTCCAACTTAGTGGTAAATACCAGAAAGAAGAACCAATTAGTGCCAGTGAATAGCAGAACTACTCGTTTTAGCAGTCCATTCGTGCCGTTTTTACCAGTGCATATAACAAAATGCTTTAGGACTAGGTTTGTAAATAACAGCGAGATTTAGTTTGTGATTTTTATGTACGACTATGAAAGCTGTCATTAATAAATAGTTTCTGATTCTGATTTCTAGTGTCTTTTGGTTTAGTTAAACATCCCCACTCAATATGACTTAAAAGCTTCAAGATAATGCCTTTGGCCGCTCCTGAGATATTACACTTATACCATTTTGCCAATCCGGATGTAGATAGTGTCTTTTTGATTGAGCTCATTATCCTTCTCAACATCCCTTGAAAGTTTCAACCTGATATCCTTAGCCGTTATTCAGATATTGCTGATAGACCCTTTTATCAAACTCGATACGCATTCTGTGTTTTGGTTTATGTCAACATGTCCCTCAATATTCCCTGATAGTTTTCAACTTGACACCGTTAGCGGATCTTCGGGTATTGTAGATACGCCCTTTGGACAACCTGGAGACAAATTCTGTCTTTTCATTTAGTCCAATATCCCTGTCAACATTCCTTTGAAGCTTCAAGTTAATATTCGTAGCCATACCTAAAATACTGCAGATGCGCCTTTTTCACAGCATGGATAGACATAGCGTCCTTTCATTTAGTTGAACACCCCCCTGAACATGCCTTGAAAGTTTCAACGTAATACCCTGAGCCATTCCTCAGATGCTAGAGATATGTAGAGGGTAGGTTTATGTAATTATATGTAATAAATTATTACATGTAAAATAATACACCAAAATTATGTAGAGGGGGCTAATCCACTTCCCTTTGAGGATAAAAAAAATCCTAAATTATGAAAAGTGTAGAAGAAAAGTTCTCATTTTGATTTGATCTTCGTTGAACCCTTTGTTTCCAAAATATGATGTCTCCAAATTCAAACATTTAACAAACTATTCAATGACCTAATCCTTTTTTAATCCCTTCATGTAGAGGCAAACTCCCTGCCTTTTTTTTTACAAGTTGTAAGACATTTAATTAGCTTTTGAATATTTCCTGATATTTTAGTAAACTTTATGGAGTTTTTGTTAGCTTCAAATCTGAATAGCTTAAAGGAAGTTTGAAATAAGAGAGTAATTTTCTTTAATTTATCCTCCTTTCCTGCGCGACGAAAACTTACAAATATTTAAAGTGTTTTCAATTAAAGGGGGCAAGGATAATAATTGCATTCTTCTTTTATGGCAAAATTATATGGAATTTGCAAGTATCTACAGAAGCAGAAGACTTCAAATTAAAGACAGGTTAAATTAAAAACTATCTTATGATGACTCGTTATCGTTATGAAATGAGAGAGGGAGGTAAGGAGGTGGTCGGATGGCAGGCATTAAAAGGAAAAAAGATATACAATGTGTGTACCCTTTTAAAAGGATTAGAGCCCCCCTCAACATATTTTATTACTGTAAAACTTCACAAGTGCTCTAGTACGCAAAACTTGAACGCTGTAAATTCCAAAATAATTTGACCTCAGACCCGTCTGTGCCTCCGGAGGCAACCCGAATATCATGAAGGAGCCGCCAATATTCCTGCAAGTTTGCTGCTATAAGTATATCCTCCCAACTGAGGCTGTATTGAAGTGTTTAGTTTTCACAAATCTGTCGGGTATGTTGGACGCATGGTGTTGTGGAGTCTGCCTCTCTGCGGCGTGTACCCGATGATTGCCAGTCGAGCACTGTATTCGGTAGCCGGAGATTGTCCATACGTAGTACGTGGCCAAGGTATGTCTATTGGCTAACTCCTATGACATCTGTTAGAAGAGGCTGACCCGTTTTATTATAAATGAATTGGTTGGTCACCCTTTGCTGTCAATTGATGTTGAGAATTCTTCTGAAACATATGTTCTCGAAACCAAGAATTCTCCTCTCTTGTTCTTGATTAAGTCCCAGGCTTCGGCTGCGTAAAGCAATACTTGCATTGACTTTGATATTGAAGAACCGCAATTGTAGCCTTAGAGAGATAATTTGAGACCGCCAAACTTTCTGTAGTCTATAGAAGGCTCCATTAGCTTGACCAATTCTTGTGAGTACTTCTTTTGGGGCATATCCTGTATTTTCAATTGTGCTTCCTAGGCATTGGAAGTTGACAAATTGCTCTAACTGTAGGTCTACGTAAGTGATGGTCAGGGATGAGTCTGTTGTGGCCATGTAACTTTTTTTTCAATATTTATTTTATGGCGACCTGGTAGCCTCTCTCTCTCCCATGGTCTAAGAGTTCTTGAAGTCGTTGCTTGCACAGTTCTAGTACGGTAATGTCGTCAGCAAAGGCAATACCACTCAGACGTACTTCAGGATTCAGCAGGGTGCCATCTTTGCTGATGCTTCGCATTATGCAGTCAATTACAATTACGAAGACTGGCGGTAACAATTTGCAGATTTGCTTAAAATCCTCAAAAGATGTGGAAGAAATGGGTTTGGCTGCTTGGTTTCTTTAAATAGCACTCACAGTCTTCATAGAGAGTAATGATCAGCAAAACTACCTTTCCAGGAATTTATAGTGCTGTAAGATGTTAACTTACCCTGGGCGTCCTCTGAGCAGAATACCTCTCAAAATCGATGAATATTAAATAGATCATTGATCACCACTCTCTGCTTCTTTCTTCAGTAGTCGTATATTAAATATTACAACTTCACCAGAATGGTTTGGTTTGAAACAATATTGCTCGTCATGCATGTGTTTGTCAGGCTTTGAACTGATTCTCTGCAGTAAAATGTGTGACAGCAATTAGCTGATTATAAAAAAGAAAGTAGATTCCACGCCAATTGCCTGGGAGGGTTGCGTCCCCTTTCTAGAAGATCCTCACAAGGTTACTGTTATTCAGTCAAAAGGTAGCTTGATTGTCACCAAGATTAAGGCAAATACAGCAGTCCAGAAATTAAGGCATGTGAGAATGGTCACTTATCATTTCCGCAGAAATTTGGTCTTCACCGGGTGACTTCCCATTTTTCAATTTATTTTTTCTGCTGCTGCTGCTGTAATTTCGATGGATGCCAGCAGATCCGTGTTAATATCCAAAGAGAACAAAATTGTTGCTAAAAACCCTGGGAGATTGTCTGATGGAGGTCTGTTCCACGGCTTTTCAAAATGGCTAGCCCAGACTTCGTTCACCACAGACTGCTCGGTTACCAGGATGTCTGAGGCATCTTTTATCGATGTATGTTGAATATTGGTCTATGTACCAATTGTCTCATTGGCGATTTTATAGACAGCTCTTAAGTCATCTCTCTTTGCAGCTTCTTCCTCTTGTGCTGCTTTCCGCTGAATCAAATTTCTCTGATCATTTCTGGCACTCTTTTTCACTGCTTTATCCGTGGCTCTATATTCTTCGTTTCTGAAAATCTGATGGTCGGGGACTTGTCTTTAGGTAAGTAATGCTTTCAGTTTTTTCTTTAATCTATGTTGTCCCATTTTTGGTCAGAGAACCATCGACCATTTGGACTATTGCACTAGCCAACGGTGGCTTTTGCGGCATCGTGAAAGCAGAGCTTTATGCCTTCCCATGTTTTTAGCTATCGGCATCATCTGGTTATGACCTGGCTTCAAATATTTTTTTTTCATCTCCAACTTAAAAGGTTGCTTGAATTCTCTCACTGCAGTATATCTTAGTCAAAGATTTGGTTTGAGGGAGCTTTTTCTATGTTTTCACTTCTTTTTAATTTGAAGCAGACTTTTGCTGCCATCAGGTTTTGGTCTGAGCCAGCGTCAGCTCCTCTGTAACCCATAATATCAAGTAAGCTTAACCTCTACTTCTTGCTCAAGAGACAATGCTCAATCTAATTTTACATCTGGGCAGACACATGCGGTCCTTCGTATTAGAAGGTGGTTGAGGAGTTTGAAGTCAATCAGTAGTTCCCTATTTTCGTTTCACTGGCCCAGGCCATGCTCACCGAGGACTTGTGGAGAGAACAATTGGCCGTTCTCAACTCTCACGTTAAAGTCTCCTAGAAAACATGCTATGTCATGCCGGTGGTATGTCTTTGGCTACGGAGTTCAGTGCTCTACACAATTCGTCTTTTGATTCATGGGGGGTGTCATTGGTTGGAGTGTAGCATACTGCTACTGTCAGTCTCTCATGCTTTGTCATCATTGATTTGTCATCATAAGGACAACTCCAAATTCAGGTGTTTGCTCGGATCCGCTATTGATAATTGTCACATTTCTGTCCAGTTTTTTTTTATCTATAACTTATTCATCGAGCCTCTGACATAGCCAGAAGGTCGAGATGATAATCTTGTAGGGCTTTCAACACTTGCTCAGTCTTAGAAGCTTGAGACATTATGCGGACGTCCCAGAGACCAAATCTGAGGTGTTGTTTTGCATTCATAAATCTTGTCCTTGGGATTGCAGAGGTCGTCACCAAAGGGGGTTTGATCTGAGGCACTATACTGGTGTTTCAGCTACATTGGAATGTTCCCCAAAGGGCAGGCCCTCGAGGTACAAGGTGCGGGTCGTAAGATTCCAAACTCGTAAAATCCATTAAGTTTTAAATTACTAATCAGCATTTAGGCCTACTACGATCAGAACATTTTCACAATGGAAGAAAAGACCGGAACAGCCCCCCCCCCCCAAAAAAAAACCTAAGAAGTGAGATCTAGATGAGATTTAACTTCCACATAGAACATGTCTGATGAGAGCGTTTTCTAGCACTCTCAGACATGTCTGCTATTTATAAAAGTTCAATTTTTTTTTTTTGCTGTGAACAATGATTTATTTTATAAGGCCACCCGGTAGTTTACGAATATGTTTTAAATAAAATAAAATAAAAAGTTTTTTTTTTAACCAGAACAAAAAGTCAATTCTTTTGATGTATCAATTTTTTATCAAAATTCGGATCTTTGGAGTTTCTGCTGCTATCGGACCGAGTCGTTCCTTACTTACAGTTCGTTACGACGAACTGTTTGATATAACGATCGTAGAATTTTTTTACGGGAACACTTTAAAACGAAGATTTTGAATTCCAGTGCCTTTCTTAAGTAACAAAAGGTATTGCATCACAGCAAAATGTCGTTCCCCATTGTAAAATAAAGAGTCCGACCTTGTAATAAAGGTTTTAAGTAGCCCTTTTTAAGTAGAGACCCACACGTTTTGAAGGAAAGAAGAATTCAAAATAATTCACGGGGCTTACAAACAATAAAAATACACCGCCAGGCAATTCCTAGTCAAAACGCTAAAAATCTCAAAGCTATTGTAAACAACAAAAACGCATGTTAACAATATTGTTGACATCAGGATCTAATTCATTCTGTAGTTCAACCCTATCCCTTCCTGTAAACGTGAGAAAATTACGAGCCTCTTCCCCTAGCTAATATGTTTATGCTAATAGAATGATAGAATATTCTCCAGCGTTGTGAAAGTCACAAGTTATAAGCTCCTTCCTCCGTCCATATCTCCAAAAGGGAAATCCTGCTTGCGTGACCTCATAGTAGCGTCAGGTCGGACCTTAAACAAGTTTGCCTAACCATAACCGTGACTGCAAGAGGAAGTTGCAGAATGATCTTGAGGAGTAGTGCCTCTGGATGAAATTGTGGCCTAGTAAACAACACAGCATTTGTACTGGTTTCTGATCGATGGATAATTCTTCTGGGTTTTCTTTTTTTTTTGGTCGAAGTTTTTGGGCTGAAAAACCTCTTCTTGGCTAAGGTATCTTATATGACCTGCCTCCCCATAACAGTATAAAGTTTATAGGTATGAATATAATAATGATTTGGAGTAATAGGCTTGAGATTTCTTGTGCAAGATTTCGACTCTTGTTGATAGAAAAGCATCGCTAAGTGTGTGAAACCATGTTATGGCCAAAATGTTCCCAGGATTGCACAAGGCCTCCATTCATACTGGAATTCTCAGGGACGTTTCGCTGTCCGGTTATAACCCCATTTAAGCGCTTCATGCAGAATTGAGAAGATGTATTAGTCCCTGTCCTGCTCTGTTTTGGGCCTCATTGCTTTTCCTGAGGCCATTATAACGGCCTCAACTTGGTTTGAACTTGGACTGTTCAAACTTTGAAAAGAACTATTGTACTGACATTTTGACTGACAAATTCGGACGTTTTGAACCTGACCTGTTATGAGTTTCATATATTCATATCTCATTGGTAGGAAACATGAAATTAGGTGATACCAAATTTGTTTATTCAGGCAGGAAGGATAGGGTGCATAAGCAGAGAGTAGGGCTTATGATGAATAACGAAGCTGCTATGTCTTGCTTAGATTGGGAAGGTATTAATAATAGAATAATAGTTGCTCATTTTATGACTAAAAAATGCACTGTATCAGTCATAGTAGCACACGCCCCTGCAGAACTAACTGATGGAGGTAGTAGTGACTAAGACGATTTTTACTTATAGTTAACAGGAACAAATACACGGGATCCCAGGTGGGGCTCCCCACTAGGGGAGTTCAATGGCGAGGCTTTAAGAAATAGGGATAGATGGTATCCTATCCTAGGTAAATCCGGTTTAAGAATAGAGAATACTAATAGTTATAGAATGTTGCAATTCTGCAGGTATAACAATCTAGTTATAACCAATGCCGTATTTTCCTAGGCTTTGATTATGTAGAATATCCCAGACAAAAATGTTGGCAAATGAATTTTTTTTAATTGCTCTGAGAGCTCAGGATGGAGGAAAAGGCTTGAAAATTAATGTTAAGGCTCAGTTGCTTAGACTGGGAATAAGTGAAGGTGAAGAGCTGATGTTAGGTAACGAGAAGATCGATTAAGTGGATAGCTGTACCTACTTAGGTAGTGTTATTTGAAAAGATGGTGGATGCAAGGGAGATCTTAAAGTTAGTATAGCCAAGGCCCAGAGTGTTTTTTTCAAAGTTGAAAAAGTTTAGAAGAATTGGAAGATAAGTCTGCGAACCATAATTAGAATATTGAAGCTACTAATGATGACAGTGTTCAAGTATTGTTCTGAAACGTGGGCGCTCTAAAAGACGGAGGAGGATTTATTTGATGTTTTCCAGAGGTAGTTTGATATGGCTAAGAAAAGCTTTGTAGATAAGGGATGACAGATTGCCGAAGATCGTCATTTTGGTCAGCCATCTAGGGCCAAACGATAAGCAGGTCGTCCCAGAATTGGATGGAAAGAGGTCGTAAGGAAGGGTTCAAAGGAAATTGGAACATTTTGGGTGGATATTAAGAGGGAGGCTTTAAATAGATTGGGATTGAGGAGGGGTCTGTGTAACTATGTGGGCACCAAGTGGCTTGGTGCTGCAGTGAGCTGTGAGCAGTGGCAGTAGTAACAGAGATAATTGGTAAACCTAGGATTTGAAGAGCGTGAAAGGCTGTCCAGACCTTTTTTTGGTTCGATAGATTCTCATGAATGCATGTGCGACCCTCACAAAAGTAAGCTCTAGCAAAATCAGAGGTTATATTGCCACCACGGATCCACCACAGATATTATCACAGGATGCCGTTTACCAGGAAAAAACTAATTAACATCAGATGAACGGTATTAGATCATTTGCTTTTGATTCAGATATTCCAATAAGGACTTCTGGGTAGGAAAATAGCCCTGAGTAAAAGAGTGTATCTCTCCATTCAAGTTGTGGGACCACGCAGCTTTTCTCTTGATACAATCTCTTGATACAATCAGCACAAAAAGAGTTTCCCATCCTTCTCGCCCTACCCATCCTACAGACGACACCACATAGAGGCTTTTACTAGCACTGGATCTGGTCCTAAGATAAATAAGTATACTAGGGTGGTTTTGTGTACCTTAATTAGTCACCCTTTGAATAGCTACTTTAATTGCTTTTCCACCCTTTAGCGTAATCGGTAAAGACGATAAAAGGCTCCGAAACCATTCCAGCCATTCCTGAGCCATATAGTACTACCTTGTAGAGTTTTAACTTCCAGGAGACTGATGGTGATCCTAAAAAAAAAAAAAAAAAAAAAAAAAAAAACACTGAAAGTGGCCATTTTTCTACATATATGACACGGTGTTCAAGCCCTGTAAAAATTAGGTTTGTAGAGTGTAATAAAACAAAATCATATACATTAAGGGATTCCACGGCAATCCACTAAACCCATAGCACCGGTTAAGAAAATATGCATAACTTGTAGAATTTACAGACAAAAAAAAATATCAGTTAATACCTTATAGGCTTATGTTGTTTTTTTTTTGCTTTTGTGTTCAGAATTGTTTTGTCTTCTATGTCTTTCACATGTGTCTTAATAGCAGTGGCGGACCCAGAGGGTGGCGAGGGGGGCCCCCCCCCTCTGGATCCGCATTCACCCTATTTTTCAGATCAGCCTATTTTCCCCCCTCCCCTAAAACAATCCTGGATCTGCCCCTGCTTAATAGTTTTCTTTTTTTACAGGATCTATTGTATTTAGTCCCTATAGCATGGACACAAGACTGTTTTCCTTAATGAGAAATAACATTGATCCTTTGTCAACTATAGCTGTTGATGCTGCTTTACAACTAAGATTAAACTCCCGTGGTAAGCAGCTACATTTTGATGCCTATTCATCTTCATTTAGAAAAACAAGTGTTTTTTTTCTTCTGTTTTTGAGCTAATTTAAGTGATGGGGATGATCCGTTAAACAGTTGGAAACAATCATCTACGTTTAATCGTGACATTGTTGATCGGTTTTCTTCGGGTTTTATTTGATAGGGTTTTTATTTTGTGTTGTCATCCAAAAAAAACATTGTCAATTAATTGCAAAAATTAATATTAAAATCCAAAACAGATCAAGAATTAAAGCTATAGGATAAGTTAAACTTAAACAAACATAAACTATAACGAATGAATAAATCCGGGATTCCCAACGTGGGGCACATGCCCCATGGGTGGGGCATGGGAATATTTTCGTGGGTCATGGGCAGAACATACACCTTTCGACTGAAAATACTGTAGAGCCGTAATTAAAAAAATTTATTTTTCACATAAATGACGTCACATTCATATACACTTAAAGGGCAAAACAGATAGATGGTAATATTGGGTACTCTTGCATTATATGGACCTTTCTAAAAAGTCAAGTTTGGTTAATGCTAATGAAATAAAATAAAACAGAATGAATATATAATAGTCTAGAAACAAATTTGGGCTATATATTTGCACATTAGGGGGGGGGGTGGGGTTGGGGGTAGAGCATACCGTATATTAAATACGTGACCTAACCTAACCTAGGTACCTTTCCCCCCCCCCTAAACCCCAAAAAACAACAGTTTAAATTTCGTCAACGCATTGAAAACCATGGTAAGCATTCATTACTGTATAGCGGTGTCTTGAATTAACCCGTCAAAAACGGGTTTTTCGTGACTGGTCTCCTTGTAAAGGCCCATATAATGCAAGAGTGCCTAATATTGTAACGACGTCATTGTATGAAAGGTGTTGCATACAGACAAACATTTTCATTCGCATAAAATACACCTAGAGGACAACTTTAAAAAAGATACCAAGTTAATTGCCTTTTGAACTTCCTTCAGGTGAATACGCGTAAAATTTTGGATAACAAAATCTAAATATCACCTGGGGAGAATCAAAATTTTAGAAATGCCTTCGTGGGGATGGCCCAAAATTAATTGGGAACCACTGGTCTAAACGAAAAGGGTGAGATATTAATTCATACATCTTCCCCCCCCCCCCGCTCGCAAAAAATACCCATACCTGTATATATGTGAAGGCCCATGGAGAGTTAGAGTTAGACAATTTAGTCACTGAAATGCGGCCTTTCGTAAATCTGATACCTCCCTCTCTCCCTACACAATACCCTACCCACTATAACTTAAAAAAGAACTTTCTCATGCTGACCAATCGTCTGCGTTGCGCATGTACCGATCTCCTGATTCAATGCCTTCAGTCGGGAGTGCAATCCATGGTTGGGGCTAAATCATATGACGCTTTGCGTGTTTTATTTTATGACTATCATTTTATTGACTTGAATAAAATTTAATCTATTGATATTATAATCTTTCACCTGTACTCTGAAAGGCTCTCAGTAATTCCTGACCATTTCATATAATGATTTGCTGTCCAGACAATTCTCATATGTTTCAAATATGAAAATTTTATCAGGTCCAAATGGGTTCAATTCCGTTTAGAAAATACTATTTGAAATGACACAATTTTGCTTAAAACTCGTCTAAAACAAATTTATTTATCCTAAAAAATATGAAAAGAAAATTGGGAATCCAGTCTTTGGTGAAAAAGAATCCAGTTTTTGGGAGCGGATGACAATTTTTTATGAAAAGAATCGTGACTGACAAATCAGAAAAAAATAGGCCAAAAACAGAAGGCGTCAAACAGCTTAAGGAGGTGTAGCTTTCTTTTGAAAGCATGGTTGTTTTAGGTGATAAAAAAATTGTTTATTTTTGAAATTTAACGTGCCAGAGGTGTTGCAACATTTATCTTACTAGTTTTGCAAATAGGTTTTACTTTAACTTTTTTCTCTAAAAACTGCCATTATATTTTTTTAAGACCATTGTTAGAGTAGCGTCGAAATTACGCAATTTGTAACTGTAAGTCTCTTTTTCAGGGATTTTATCTTGTTTACAAAAAAATAATTTCTGGGCCTCGAAGGGATTTCTCCAGTTATATTGGATGGCTTCCGCACCATCGCACGTGAAATAACAGAGCTATCGACGTTGTTTAATATATTTGATTTAAGTGGTTACACTCGTATGTATTGCTTGTTAAACTTGTTAGTTTTAAAAGTTTACGTACACTTATTGACACGATGAGATTATTTCAGTAGCCTAACTTCTTAAATACAAAATAAAAAAAGACAAAGTAAAATACTAATATACAGAATATAAATTCACAGACAGCGATATAAAATTGTTCTGATCTTAGTAGCAGGATTCTTCTGCTTAAGAAACTATTTTATGCTACAACATAGTTTATTGTTATACATAAATAAACTAGAGCTGCAAGATAAACTAACAAGAACACTGAGCTCGGTGGGTAGAGGTAGAGTTGCTTACAATGTTGGGGTTGTGGGTTGTCTGAAAGGGGGGGAGAAACAAAATACGTATCAAATATTAAGGTGTTTAAAAAGTATAAATTTGGTCACTTGAATCACCCAGGAAGTGAAAAACCAAATTTCTAACCCAAAATATTTGATTTACTTACAGGTGCGACATTGTATTTCTGTTTATCTCCTCGATCACGTGATCCTACATCTGAATACGAGTACAGTCCACTGACGGGTCTAGCACTGACTTCTAATCCACCGCAGTGTAATTTCAAGGAGAACACTTTCGGGAGGGCAAACTTTTTGTAGCCAAAATCGCTGAATTTTTCATATCTGAAATAACAAGCACGTTTAAAAGAATGCCATAAACGAAAAAAAATTTAAATTCATATATTTTATTGAGCTTCAAGGTCCAGGAGTATAAACAAATTTCGTTCGCATAAAATACACATAGAGGACTACTCGAAAAAAGGAATCAAGCTTCCAGGCGGAATTATCCGCAGGAAATTTCCAGGGGAAATTTTCAGTAGGGATAGAATTATCCAGGAGGTTTAAAGCAGGAACAACCTTCCACGGAGAATTTTTTCATCCTGGGGGAGTTTTCCGTGGAAAAAGGTGGTGGATTCCCACGTATTGTTGAAAAATGAACAGAGATTGAGTAAAAAAAAAAACTTTTAAACTGTAAAATGGCCTTTTAAACTTCCTTCAGGTGAATACACGTAAAATTCCGGGTGATAAAATTTAAGTATCACGAGAGATGGTTCCCAAGCAATTTTGGGCCACGCCCCACCCAGGTATTTCTAAAATCCTGACACCCCTCTTGTGATATTTAAATATTGTAATTCACACTCAGAACACTCTCCTCAATTATTGAAAGCGTTCAATTTTCAGAAGCAAATGCACTCCCTTTCTATCTATGCCCTATGTCAATAAAAAAATTTATTTTATATACTATGTTGTGTGTTTTTAAAAATTAAATGAACATCCCACCCAATCAATTAGAAGCGACGTGTATCCATCGGTTTAGTCCGTTTCAGCTATTATTTAGTTCTCAAAACAAATAGAAGTTTTTGCTTTTCTATGTGTGTTAAATCCGCTTGCCTTACTCACAGAAATATTTCGGAATTAAAGATACATTATCCAAATTTTACTAAGCCTATTCCATGCGCTTGTCCATGTCTTAGCAAAGTTTTCGCGAATTTATGCTTTTTGGAAGAGTTTTCAGTTGTTTCTTAGGAGGATTTATTTTGTCTTCATCTACCAGGATGACTCAATCAACACTAAGATAATTTCTTAAACAAAAAATCCATCCAAAATCCATCAGGATTTTGGAAATGCCTATGTGGGGTATGACCCAAAATTGGTTGGGAGCAACTGGAATAAATGAAACTTCTGAAATTACTAATCATTTTGGGATACCTACCTATGTTGGAAATACGATTATGCGCAGAACTGTTTTCACCATGATAGATATACAGGTGTGGTTAATAATCTGGTTAGTTGAAAGATCAGTGGGTTTTATAATAAACACTATGAAAAAGGTATATTCAAACATTAAAAAAATTAGAACGTTCACAATAAGGCCTTATCAGTGGGTGTTGTTCCCCTTTTACTTTTTTATTTATTTGTCGAGTTTTATCTATTGTTTATTTATTTGCATTTCTTTTGTACAAATATGACAGAATATCAAAAATATGTGTTTTGGCGTGAAAAATTTTAATATAATTTTATTTTAGTTCCGATTGGGAAATCAGATGATATTACAACTAACTGTTGGTCTCTGTACAGACAACCACCTATCCAATTCGCTTACGATCCATTACTGTCAGTTTCAGCATCCTTAGGACAATCTATTGGCTGTTTAACAAGCAACGCATCAGCATTGAGTTTAATAGATGTTTGGTCAAAACTACACAGATTTCGACAAACTGCATGTAAGCTCCTCAAAACATATTCTTCTTAGAATATATAATCACTAAAGAACTACATAAAATTATCTTGACAATTAAGTAAAGAATCTACAGGGACAACAACCTTTTCAAGTTGTTTACAAGCCATTAATATCAGTTGTAGTATCTCTGGGACAATCTGGAGCAGAGGCTCCCAAACTTTTTTTTCTCTTAAACCACTTTAAAAGTTTTACTGGTTGTGGTGGACCCCTTTCAGCTACATTTATAACATATTTCCAAAACTCAAGTTTATCAAGTATTTTGCAGTAGGTTGCATAGGTTGCATCAAGACGCTGGGTAATTGTAGACAGAGAAAAGCCAAGACAGATAGTCCAAGTAATTGAGAGGCAAAAGTTTAAATGGCTGGGGCACGGGTAAATGGCAGAAGTATGCATAACTCTCTTATTGGACACATACTTGTTTGTTAGATTTTGGAAAGGCATGCCTGCCTAGAGTCCCAGGCATGTTGACCAAGAATTTAAAATTGACATAAGACCGTTAGATTGCCTGTAATGAGAGGCAAACAAGGCACGTCCGGATGATGACCCGGTGGATGACACAGTGAATTGCAGTTGCCTCTTGAATATTTTTTTTAAAATGGCTTATTAACCGACGATATCGCCCGACCATGACAGGAGATCCATCTATTACCACCGAAATAACGTTTGTGAATGGAATCGATTTTTCCTTAAAAAATTTCTCACTCAAATTTTTCGCTATTAGATGCTGTCGGTGTATGACACAGTGAATTGCAGTTGCCTCTTCTATATATTTTTTTTTTAATGGCTTATTAATGGACGATATCGCCCGACCATGGCACAAGCTCCATCTGTTGCCACCAAAATAACGGTTGTGAATGGAATCGATTTTTCCTTAAAAAATTTCCTTAAAAAATTCTTAAAAGTTTTACTGGTTGCGGTGGACCCCCTTCAGCTACATTTATAACATATTTCCAAAACTCATGTTTATCAAGTATTTTGCAGTAGGTTGCATAGGTTGCATCAAGACATGGCTAATTATAGACAGAGAAAAGCCAAGACAGATAGTCCAAGTAATTGAGAGGCAAAAGTTTAAATGGCTGGGGCACGGGTAAATGGCAGAAGTATGCATGACTCTCTAATTGGACACATACTTGTTTGTTAGTTTTTGGAAAGGCATGCCTGCCTAGAGTCTCAGACATGTTGACCAAGAACTTAAAATTGACATAAGACCGTTAGATTGCCTGTCATGAGAGGCAAACAAGGCACGTCCGGATGATGACCCGGTAGATGACACAGTGAATTGCAGTTGCCTCTTGTATATTTTTTTTAACCTGGCTTATTAACCGACGATATCGCCCGACCATGACAGGAGATCCATCTATTGCCACTGAAATAACGTTTGTGAATGGAATCGAATTTTCCTTAAAAAATTTCTCAATCAAATGCAATTTCTCACTCAAATTTTTCGCTATTAGATGTTGTCGGTGGATGACACAGTGAATTACAGTTGCCTCTTCTATATTTTTTTTTAAGGGCTTATTAACGGACGATTTCGCCCGACCATGGCAGGAGCTCCATCTGTTGCCACCGAAATAACGTTTGTGAATGGAATCGATTTTTCCTTAAAAAATTTCTCACTCAAATGCAATTTCTCACTCAAATTTTTCGCTATTAGATGTTGTCGGTGGATGACACAGTGAATTGCAGTTGCCTCTTCTATATTTTTTTTTGTTTTTTTTTTTTTTAAGGGCTTATTAACGGACGATATCGCCTGACCATGGCAAGAGCTCCATCTGTTGCCATCGAAATAACGTTTGTGAATGGAATCGATTTTTCCTTTAAAAAAAATATCACTCAGGACAATTAATATCAATTCACCTTTCGTATCCGTCTTTAAAGTTTTGGCGAATAGTAACTCTTCAGGAATTTCTTGGTTAAGAACAAATCGAACATATGCCAATATTAATGCTTCATTACCGGGTAAGGTTGACTCGTCCAGTTGAATAGAAAATGAGTTGTTTGCAGATAATTACATAAGAAACTTTCAATATCAGAGCTCAAGATACTTCTTTGTACAATTTTATTACTCAAAGAAATTATTTTGAGTATGTCGAATGAAGATTTGTCCAGGAAGTTTTTAAAATCTCTTCAACAGCGGGTAAAATTAACTGTTCTCCGATGGTTCGCGGTTTTCCAGATTTTGCTATAATTAATGAGATTTTGTAAGATGCTCGCAAGCCATCATCGTTTCTTTCAGACGTTGAAGCAAATATACTGTGCACAGTGGGTCTCTTTTCATATTTTTCCTTCAATTATTGAAAATATTCCAAATCTTTATCTAGTTTATCAGGATGCCACCTTCTTAGCTTATATTCAAGGTTCGATGGTTTCATGGACCCATTGCTCAAAACTTTGTTGCATAAAAGGCATATGGGCAACCGCTTGTCTGCTTTTGATGGTAGAAAACCAAATTTTAAATAGTCAACACTGTATTGCCAACATTTCCTCTTGGATTCAGCCATGTTTCGTATCAATTACCTACCTATACATTAAAAAAAATGTTTTAGTAAATGTATGGAGGTCTTACTTAACAGGATATGGTTATTTGAACAGAAAAAGATCAATGAAATTAATAAATTAATTGTTACAATGAAATAAACAAAGAACTGTCAACAAACTGATTCTTTATCTTAAAAAATTAAATGGCTGAGATCAATAAGAGAATTTTATGAAAACGAATGAGCCGATTTCATTTTTTGTTTTCTTACGTATAAAATAAATCATTAAATAATAAATTAAAAGTATGAAGTTATAGCATACGGGAGGGTGATTACTTACTTTTTCCGACACTGACCAACACAAATATCCATTCACTTTGCTTTTCTTTTCAAAAATTCAGAAACAAATGAAAAACGTTATCCTTAGCATTCGTATTTATATTGGTGAAGAATCAAACAAGTTCATGCAAGATCACAAGCACATTCACTACAAGTCGTATTTCGTCCCTTTGCACGTCTAAACAAGCGTTGCGGAAGGCGGTGATGGCAGCGGTTGTAGTGAATATAAAATATGCAAGTTTTTACAAGTAACAGTCGCTGGGCTTCTTAAAATAATATCTGCCTATACTAATAGGTGAAGTTAAGCCAACATTTTAGTTATTCACTATCAAAACCAGATAAAATTTTGTGGACCCCCTTTTACTAATTGTGAACCCCTATTTTTGTGACACCAACGTAGACCCCCGTCAAGCTTCCCATGCGCCCCTGGGAACGAACCTGAACCACTTTGGGAATCACTGACTGGAGTCTGCTTAATAGCATTACTTCTGCACTGACTTTAATAGATGTTTGGTCAATCATGATTAGATTTCGAGAAAAAGCATGTGAGTGTCTCAGAATCACCTAAAATTACTCTTATAATAGAGAATGGTGAAAAAGGAATTGTTTAAATACGATTATCTTATTCTACAGACAATAAATTTCAAAATTTATCTTGCACGTCAACCAGGGTCAAACTCAATCTAGGTCAGAAGAAGATTGCTGATGTCTCTGTTTTCGTTTTGTTTTTTCAATAGTAAGTTTTGTAGCAGTTTCGCAGTCATCGCATAACGTTAACTACTCAACGTAGATATCTAAAACACTCTATGATGTGTTAGTAAAATAAAAATCGGAAACAAGTTTACATTTTTACAAACCTTATAGCCCGTTCAGACACATGAAAATACGCTCAAAACCCAATCGGTATCATGGGAAAACCGATCGATTTTTCCCATAGTACCGGGCTAGGAGTTTTTTCTAGTTTCTCTATGGAACCGATCGGTTTTTCGTGTGTCGTTGTGCGATCGGTTTTTCGTGTGTGTGTGTGTCGTAGACTGCAAGGTATAATAAGACTATGTCAGTCAAGCTTGAATTTGAAGAATCCTTCACTCAGTCTGCTTATTTCAAAGAAGAAATTAAAGTTGGATATGAATTTTTTTGAATTCACGTATTTAAAGAAATAACTAAATGCTGCTTCAAATGCCGATCATACGATCACTTTCAAAGTGCTTTCACCAGCAATTTCCCGAGATGTGTCGAACATGCTATGCGACATCCTTCCACAGAGGATCTATATTTTAGCGCTTTTTCTAAGTTCGAACGTTGTTATAATATTACTTCTTTACGTTACCTGTCTGGCTCTTTACAGAATCTCCTATCTTCATGATTTCGTAATTCGTGGTTAATTTATAATTTACAGTAGAATCGCTTATTACTAGTTGTGCAAATATTAATGATTTTTTTATTGATGAGCTCTACAATAATTTTGATGTGGTCTGTTTACAGGAGCATCTTCTTACAGACTTTAGCATTAACGTTTTGGGTCGGAGCCTTCATCATGGTGTGTTTTTTACTACTGCCAGAGCCACAAGAGGCCACCCATCCGGCGGGCTAGCTTGTGTTTTTAAGCGCAATCCTAATTTGGTTTCGCCGGTGATTTTTTACTCGGATGAGTTTTTTTTGGCTGTTCGTATGGGCACTATAGTTTTCATTATTTCTTGTCTGCCTTGTGGTGACCGTCCTTCCAGACCAATGGCTAGATATGCTAAAGTCTGTAACACGTTGAAGTTTCTAGTGGAAAAAATTCTTTCTATTTCTCTAGATTATATGATCATTGTTGACCTCCATACGAATATAAATAACTCATCAGTGAGAAGTGATTTTTTGTTAGATTGCCTTCCATCTTATCATATTATACCCAAAACTCATCCGTATTCTTATATTCACCATTCAGGCAGTAAGAGCAATATTGATCACATTATTTGCTCACCTAGTATTACTACATCAGTGGTGTTTGTACATGCTGAAGAACAAGACTTAGACCATCTCCCTATCTTTAATTACTCTTACGCTGAATTTAAACCCTGCAAGTTTTTGTAAAGTACCCCGGTCTTCAAAATGGTTTGAAAAAAGTAATTGGAAGAAAGCTGATGTTCCTCTCTCTGCGTTTACGCTAACAAACCTGCTGTCTGCTATACGAGTTCCCTATCATCTGGTTCAGAGCTCTAAACAAGTGAATTGCAAAAAGGACCTGGATTGCTATTATAATCAAATAATTAAATTTTTAAGAGATGCCGAGGCAGTTGCAGTGCCGCTGCAGTGTGTTAGATGTGGTACGCAAAAACATATTTGGTCTTTAGATCCTAATTTAAAAACTTTGAAAAATAAAGCTAAGTTTTGGTTATGAGTCTGAAATGAATGTGCTAGACCGCCTTGTAGTATTGTATTTGACCTTAAGCGTAAGACGCGCAGTGAATATAAAAAATATCTTAAGTCAATGCGTTATCGTGGTATGGATTTTCCAGTGTCAAAGAGAGAATGGCGAAAAGTTATTAATTCTGAGTAGATTAGAAGTGATATGCCAAGTAGTGATTGTCTTCCTGCATCTGCTTGGCATGGCCATTACTCGTCTATTTTTTTCTAATGTTAATTACATTGTGCATTCTTTGTATTCTCATTCTCTTTCTGCTATTTTTAGTACCCCTCTATCTCAGCGTCTTTGTGTTCCCATTTCTCTTTCATCAATAGTTGAAGCAATTAAGAAACTTAAATCAAATAATGTTGATAATGATGGTATATCTAGATTTCACCTTTTATTAGATTTTTCCCCCCTTATTGACCATCTACACCTACTTTTTCTAGATGTGTATTTGTAGTTCTAGTGTACCGGAGAGTTGTTTGTGTGGAACTGTTTCTTCAATTTCAAGGAAGGGAAATTCTCCTTTTATTTGCTCTTCTTACCGACCTATTAAGATAAGATAAGATATTTATTTCGAGAAATTACTATCACAAGCCCTGAAGGGCCGAATTCGAATTTCGAAGTCCATAAAAAAACAAACAAGCAAGAAAATCATAACAAAAGCACAACAATTTACAGATTGGCAACCAATGAAAAAAAAAAAAAAAAAAAAATTAAAATAAAATAAATGAATAATTAAATATCGGAATGCTGTATGATTCCTTTGTCACTTATGCAACTAAACTTCGAAATGGCAACTAGTTAATAAGATAAAAACTAATAAAACTGAAAAAAAATAAATAATATACACATTAACAAATATTTAAAAAACAACATAAGAAGGGGATAGGGAACAAAAATAAGAGTATAGAGAAAACGGAGCTGTTTCTTTTATTATATAAGAGAAACGACAAAATTTATGCACAAATTAACCACTATTTATTAAATCGGTAAAAAAAGGGATAAAAGATTTCTTATACCGCAAGGTAGTACAAAGAATGGGAGATAAGGTGGGGATAGGCTGGGACACAGTTCGTGGAGGACGATTTCTATCAGGTACATGGTATTCAGGGAAAAGGTTCGCAGTACGGGGGTTCGAAAGTGCCAACTTACCAAAACGGAGGCACAAATTATTTCTTCGTCTCTCGAGGGTCTCTAGGTTTGAAATATTTAACAAATACAGATAGGGTATCTTGCCCTCTATAAAAATAATTCTTAGAGCTCTCTTTTGGACATTTTCAATTTTTTGCGTTGCTTCATTAGAGAGGCCAGGGTGCCACACAGGACAAGCGTACTCTAATATGGGACGCACAAAAGAAATGTATACTTGTAGTAAATGTGATTGGGGGCAACTGAATTTATTTAAAAGTTTAAGGGTGGGAAAGCGAGGAGTTTGCTTGTCGTAGGATATTATTTATATGGGCATCCCATTTCAAATTAGAAGAAATTGTAACACCAAGGAGTTTAAGAGATGTGACAGAGGTTTCAGGAGGTATAGGAGCAAGAAAAAGGGAGGGGATTTAAGGAAACTTACTGAGACTATTACGGATTTAGAAGGGTTAACAGTTATGTCAAGGGAAGAGGCCTCACAGGCAATATCTTGGAGTATGCCCATTGGGTTGCTAAACATGTTTTTATGGCATCTCTAAAACTGTCAAGTCATCGACAAATTTCCACCTATTGTCATAAAGGGTTGAAAGGCTGTTAATCATAAGAGAAAAAAGGAGAGGGCCTAGAATAGTCCCCTGAGGAATGCCATTAAATATGGGGAGGTGATCTGAGAAACAATTTAGATATTTAACTGCTTGAGATCTATTAGAAAGAAAAGAGGCAACGAGCTTAACAAGGAAAGTTTCAATGTGGAATTCATTTATAAGTTTATCTACGAGTAAATTGTGGTTAATCAAATCAAAAGCTTTTTGAAGATCAATAGAAATTAGATTAAGCCAAGTGTTAGGTTTTTCAAGTAATTTACCCATGGTATCAACAAGATGGATCAGGTAATGAGAGGTTGACGTGGATTTGAGATTACCAAACTGTCTAAGAACAATGAGGGGAAGGACTTTCATCTTAAGCCAGTCTGCGAGAAAACTTTCATACAATTTTGAAAAAATCGAGGTGAGGGTAATAGGACAAATGCCATCAAAGCCAGGCTTCCCATTTTGCTTTTTGATTGGGGTAATAAAGCCTTGTTTCCAATATTGAGGGAACTGTCCAGATTCGGTAATTTCATTAAACAGGGTGGATAGGGGTTTTGCGAGGTAATCACTGAAAGCTTTAATCAGAGGAACGGGAATATCTAAAGGGCAAATGCTTGATCGTTTTAGTTTTTCAATTTTTTTTTACAACATCAAGTGGAGAAATATGTGGGAGTGAGAAAGGAACAGGAATATCTGGAAATTCGTAAGATGGTGGTGGGAGACTCTGGACAATAGAAGCCAGAAACTTATTGAGGTCATTATCTGTGGTATTTGGAGGTTCATTTATATTAAAATATAGTTATTCTTGACTCTTACTTGTAAGTTTTTTAATTTCAGAGTACCAGTTCTTTGGTTTATCACGGCACAAGTATTTAATTTTATTTTTATAATAGGCTCAGGCAGCTTTTCTAATTTGACTTTTTAATTCCTTTCTTAACTTATTTGCTTCTGCTAAATTACCCTTCTTAAATAAGCTTATTTTCGTGCGGATTAATATTTTTATGTCATTATTTATGTAAGGTTTATCACTGGAGCACTTTCTGATTTTTTTTTCTGGGAAACATAATGAGTAGGAATCAATTAGTTTTTTGTGAAAAATCAAAATTTTGTCATCAAGGTTATTAGAATTATCAAGGTCTGACCAACTTTCACTGGTCAGCTATGATCCAAAAGAAAAAAGGCCTGTGTCACTAAGGGGATGTCAAGCCCCCAGGTAGGTAGTAAAAGATCGTTCGATGGCTGAGAACGGAGAAAAAAGAAGACACCAGCGATAACTGCCTCCCAACGATGACACCACTTGTAGAAAATTGTAATACTTTCTCATCTTTCAACAAATGTCATACAAAAAGTCGTGATCTTTGTTGTATATATTTTAGCCAGTTGTTTAATGTTAAGACAGTTACAGATAGAGTCTATTCTCAGGTCATTCGCATCGCCAAGTAAGCAAATACCAGCGTTCGGATACTTTGATAACACAAAGTCAGCACTTATAAGAAATTGTTGAATAAATTTGCGTTTCTGGTCAATACTTTGGTTAGGGGAATGATAAAAGACGGCGGATACAATTAAATTGAAAGGGCGGGGAAGTACTGTCGGTCGAAGGCTCAGCCATAGAATTTCATCATAATCTGATAAGTTAGGGGTGGGGATGAGTTTAGGTTGGAGGTTATCCTGGACAAAAAATAATATACCACCCCGTTTTTTCCCAAGAGGATGATCGGGAGGGCGAAGTTTTATAATATGAGTATAATTGCTAATTTTTAGGAAATCTGGGTTCTGGGACTGAACCTCTGTCACAGCAATAATATTAATTTTATGAATTTCAGAGATACCCTCGAGTTCGGTAATTTTGTCAAAATTTAGGCTCTCAGCATTGGTAAGTAGGAAAATTGGAAATTTAAACCTATTTGTGCATTGGGATTTTTTTTTCCAACTCGGGATGGAGTTTTTTAGGGTTGAAGTTTAGGAGAAGGATGCTGTGGATAAGGGGGTGGCTTTGTGGTACTATTAAAAGGAGGGAACGGATTAGGCTCGAGAGAAAAGAAGGACAGCGGACAAATTATGGGGATATTATTAAGTTGGGATGGAACTACGGTGGAATTCGTCTTACTATTTGAAGTTTTAGAAACTCTGCATGGAGGTGTTACCTGTGGATCGTTCTGCCTGCTTACTCTTAAACCAGAGTCATACTGGTAGGGTAGCCAGGGGGGATAAAGTGCAAGGGAAGGGAGAACGGTTTCCTGGTGATCTGGGAATAAGTCAATTTGGGAGTCTTCTTTATATGGGGGTTGGGGGGGGCAAGATGATTCTGAGGGAGAGAAGTAGGGTGGGGGTGTCTGAGAGGGGAGGGGTTGGGTTTGTTTCGGCAAATAACGGGTGGAGTCCAGAACCGGTCGGCAACTTCTTGGACGCACGGAGAAGAACGGAGTCGAAAGGAAGTGGATTTTTGGTCATTACTGTCTCTTGCACTTTTAGTAAAGTTCTTGATCATGTATTACTACCTTTTGTGACCAATAATAGGCTTGAGAGAGATAACCAGTTTGGATTTAAGCCCGGAGTAGGTTGTCAACACACACATCGTGTATTCTCTTCTTTGTTCCTTGAAAATTCTTCTAAGGAAAGGAGTATATATGTTTGTACTTTAGATCTATCAAAAGCTTTTGATAGTGTATGTCATAGTCAGCTTTTTTCTGCTCTTCGTGATTGCGGTGTCAATCTATCGGTTATTTTGCTACTTCGGTACTGGTACTCTAATTCTTTTCTTCGGCTGAAATCTGTGCCAGCATCTATTATTAAATTGAAAAGAGGTTTAAGGCAAGATGGAGTTTTATCTCCGGCCCTTTTTTAATTTATGTATTTCAGGAGTTCTGGCAAAGATATCGGCTACCTATCTCTCCGGTTTTTCTAATGTTTCATACCTGGCTTACGCTGATGATCTACTTCTTATAAGCCGTACTAAAACTGGTTTACCTAACGTCGCTTCTTGTGTGGCCACTTTTTTTTAAGACATAGACCTTTCTCTCAGTGTAGATAAATATAAATTTCTGTTTTTGAATAACACTTCTTGTACTTCCCTTCGCTGTAGTGGCTTTACTATCCCTCTCGTAGATTCTCTTGAATGGCTCGGTATTTCTATTACTAATAGTCTTCCGAGCTTGCACCAGCGCACAGTCTCAGATATTAAAATGAAAATTAAATTAGGATATGCTAAGATTGTTGCCAATAGAGGTAAATATAATAAACTCGCGTTGGCCAAGCTCTACTCAACTTTATGTGACCATTCAATTCTTTTTGCTTCTGGAATTTTTCTCCTTCTGAAGAAATATGAGTTAAAAAGAATCCGGATTAATTATTTTAGCTTTTGTAAATTTTTGTTGTTTCTTCCACCTTGGACCAAAAATCGGGTAATTATTAATAAATTTCTTGTTCCTAATATTACTGAAAAACTGGATAGAGCTACACAGAAAACTTTCAAATACAGCTTGTATCCGATCTTCTCTCCACCATCACCTTATCAGGTTTTTTCAGTTGTAAGTTATTTTTCTTTTATTTGTTTAGTTGTTATTCTCTGTTTCGTCAGTCCAAATTTTTTGGTATCGTAAAAAGTGAGTAAAAATCAAATAATGATAATAATAGTGACAGCTTGTGTCCATATTTCTGCATATTACTGCTTATTAGACTCTGCAAGTTGTCATTTTTTTCTCTCTTCCTCTTTCCCCCTCCTTTCATGTTATTTCTTTTTTGTTTTAGTTTTTTTTAAATTATTATGTGTTACACTGTAACTGGTTATCTTTGATTTATATATTGATTTGTGTTGCATTTTACGTGTTTTTTCTCGTGATAATCCACGTATTGTACCTCTGTACAGTGTGGGTTAGAAATAAATAATAATAATAATAAAAATGAGCAAGCATTTTTGAAAGTATGTCAACTGTAAAGCACGCAGAAATTCGCGATTTGATGGTTCTTATCCAGAACCATCAGTTTTTACCAACTAAAGTAATGCTTTGCATAAAACTAACACAAATGAGGAAAATATTTGGCATGAAACGTACTTGGCTTACAGACTTGGCGCGTACAACTGCGTGTTATCTGTGCTTTTTGGGGAAAATTTTGCACCTATCGTTTCAACACTTTTTCTCTCGTACCGATCGGTTTTTCTCATTAGTTTTCTCGTGCGTCTGAGCGGATCATTAATTATACCATTTGGTAGGCCTCTATAGCCAACGTAAAACGATTGTTAGGATAACCTTGTTAAAACGTATTCTTATCTACGCTTAAGCCGGTCTCAGGTATCAGACAGTTTATCTGACCTATTCATCAGTGCTTCGATCAATATTTTTTTTTTAACAAATACATAAATTCGCTGTATTTCTTCCATCAAAATATAATCCTACATGGCCGTATAACATCAAGTTAAGATTTCTTTTTTTGAAACTTTTGAATTTAAATTGTAATCCTTGATGCAGCAAACACAGAAAAAAAATCGAAGGGTTCGACTTGGATCCATTATTAAACTCTTAAAGGGTATGCTGATTTTATGAGCTGAAAATATCCATAGGATTTCAGAAAAGTGATAGCCACATTTTGTCTATTTTTCGAAAAGTATTTATATTGATATACCCTATCTTTCACAATGAAAAGTGACCATAATACCCAGCCTCAGAGTCGAATATCAATTCAAGCAAAGATCTTTGACGATGAGTGAAACAAAAGTGAGTCTGAAGGCCCAAGCTCAAGCAAATACAGTAGACGTCTCAAATATTCACACCTCCTCAAAAATTTAATACTCTTTCATGGGTGATTATGGCTTTATTGAACGAGACCTTGAATTCAGAAAACGATGTGAATGTTATTCCCATGTTCAGTTTTCTGCCGATAATGGCAAGCCCGTCTATAAGTGTGGAATGATGTAGGTTGCATGAAGAGGGTGAAGATGAGAGAGTGACCAAAATTTTATTGACTGATCTTTAAGCTGCCTACAAAATAAACATTCTTTTCTGCAAACATAGTCGAAATCCGAAATCCCTTGATAGTACCATAAGTTAGATTGAAAGCTTTTATGGAAGCAGACATTTTATTGCTACTACCATAAATTCATCAAAAATATTAATGATTTTTTTATTAATAATAACAGCTATTAGTCTTTTAAAGACTGATCAAAAAGTTTTGTTTTGATTAGCTCACTGTAGAATAGTTTTTTCTTGCCCCCTTTCTTTCCAAAGCGTAAGTGATGGCCCCGGCAACAAAATTATTACACAAAGTAGCGCCAACTAATCACGATAAGATATAATTGAAATATGAAATTATTTCTTAGGACAAAGAAGAAAAGACAAAAAGAAACAATAAAAATTGACTTGATGTATTTTCAAAATATGAAAAATTGTACTGTTATCGCATACGGCTAGTGTTTGAATTAACAGAGTTTCTGCATAATAGTTTGTATCCACTTGTCTTTTTATACTTTTTTGGGCAGCCTACTTTCTATTTTACATCATTAACCTTATGGATGGGCCCCAGTGGCTCCAGTTCACGGAAATTCAGAAAGGGGCCAATTTGTCGGTTTTTATCAATTCAGTCAATGAAAATACCAAAAAGAGCCATTTTTCAATGAAAATATAATTTTTTTTTAAATCACGGAGGAATCAAGAGGTATAGGTTCCCCTTTCTCCATTGACACCACTCTGAGCTCTTACGCTTTCCCAAATCATTGCCAATAATTACAATTTTTAACAATATTTTACTCTTACGGTAAATGTGTTTTCCGTCTCATGTGTCCCATGTGTTTTCTGTTTCTTGATCTTGTCAGCCTTGATTCAATTTTGGGTGGAAGTGTTTAAAAAATTGTGACATAGGGCAAAATACATGGTAAATCTATGATTTGGGCTATATATCTGCAAATCGGGGGGGGGGGGAGGTAAAGTGTGGTGGAATTGCAGTCAAGAAACGTCTTACCTTTAGTCAGAAAAAATGCAGCTTTTTCTGGATTTTTCTTTAATTCAAGGTTCTACAATGCTTAAATATGATGATTTTAGTTTTGGAGACGACTCATAGAAGCACAGATAGATTATTAATCAGCTTTTCTTTCTTTTATATTTTTCAATTCGATAGACCAGAATCCATTTTGTTCAGTATTTGCTCTTGATTCCTCAGTCATTTCTTTTTGTTTACGTGTTACGTTTAAACTTCCTGTACTTAATTCCGAATTCATTATTTTCAGTAGTTCCTACCTCTGGCTCTGCAAATAGTAGCCACGAAGCAACAACGAGTAAACATCATGAAGTTTTAGTGACACATACAGCGCTATCTTCAAATTCAACATTACCATCTCATGTCTGTAATAAGAAAGAAAGCTCTCAAGAATCTGAAAAAGAAACTTGTGGGAGTAGCGTTCAAAATTCAGAGAAAAACTTTTGGAGACCTTACTAGCATTATATCTTTGTTGTATATGAATGCTTCATGTCTATTAAGTTTTACTAATTAATTTCTAATTTCAATATAAAATAATTTGTGTTGTTAAAAATTATTCTTAATTTTTTATTTCTAATTATAAATGTCTTCTGTCGCGCTAAGTCTCATGTCCAATTTTTGGGGTGTTTCCACCCTAATGCCATCGAGGATTTACTAATCTTGTTCTCAAGTAAGAATTATATAAAAATGAGAAACTATTGGAAATTATGGAAAAGACGAAGTGGAAATTTTTCTTATTTAATTTTTTTTTTATACCAGTACCTCATTAAAAGTAACTTTTAAAGTAAAAAGTAATTTAACGAAGAGTAATGAGTGATGACTTAAGATATATCTACAAAACTAGCTTTAAAAAATTAACTCGTGATATTTGCCACCTTCGGTAGAATCCTAAAAACCAGCGCTTTATTGAAAACACAAAACAGACTTAAGAAAACAGGAAGTTCTTTTAGGATCAGAAAAGTTTATGATTAGCCTGCAGAAAATAAAAGACTAATTCATAATTCTCTCGAGAGTTTTTCGGCGACCAAGATATCGATAACTTTCAGTACACAATTATAATTCTCTAAAACAAACTCAAGCAAGCTATTAGTTTTCAGTGTAGTTCTCACTATTGATACATTAATGTACGTAAAAGAACATGAATATACGCCATAAATAGTTCATATACCCCTTAAAATTTCCTAAAATACGAAAATACAAAAATTTCCTCGTATATGTGCAACTTTGTTGTCACTTGTAACCCTGAAATTTTGCTCATAAAAAATTCAATTATGTTCATGAAAATAAAAATAAAAAAGGGAATTTGTTTCTTAGATATTTTTTTTTGTATCAGAACGTGTTGTTTAGTTTACACTTACTAGGTGGGATCATCATGCAATCCGGCCTTTCCCCCTCCAGAAATTGTAAAATGGCATTTAACAATGGAGTTATGAAGACAATCGTACAAGAGGCATGGACAGGAGAGCTATTAAACATTTTTTGGCGATCTTGTGGTAATCTCCTAGCCCTGGCAGAATAAAAATTAGAAATAAATAATGAGATGTATGCTAACCATGTAAAGAAGTGATTTCCCCCTTTTTTCAAAATGGGGAGGGGATTAAAGCCTTCAGTTGGAAGTTTTAGACCATTAAAAATTGATTGGTCATCTTAGAATCCGTGCTCGTTGGAATTTTGACTCTTTTTGGCAAAAAATTGGTGTTTTGTGGTACAAAATGACAGATAATACCGCTTTGCTGCGGCATGATCTCTTTGTTATTTAATGAGGTCATCATCTGTTGGTGATAAATTTACAACTTTCGTAGTCACTTCAGCATTCGTGTCAAAATCAGCTCACCATTTCGATTAGAGACGGAACTTACTATTGCATTCACGTCACATGATAAGGCTTGATCCGTAAATGTACTGCCATTTTTAGTGATATGGGGGGGGGCTGAAAGCCACCTGTTTAGGGTTTTGGACCACAACAAATCGATGTGCATTTCCTGGAATTTTTACCCTCTTTGGGCTAATTGATATGTTGTGCGATTAAGTGACAGAAACGCCATTTTGCTGGAACACGATCTCTTTTGTTACTTAGAAAGGTCATCATCATCAAACAATTACCATAAACGACTTATCATAAACTTTAATAATCGTTGCAGCATTCATGTCAATATTAACTGACGATTTATGAACACAGAACTCATTGCAGCATTCAGGTCACATTTTAGAGCCGTTTTTCGAGAATGAGGGCACAAAAGCTCCTGTTTAGGGTTTAAAACCATGGAAAATCGGTTGCCTAAAAATTGATTAGAATTTTTTTCTCTGGCATTACTGATTGATTTTTGACGGCACAACATGGCTAAAAAAAACCACTTAGCTTGGCTTGATCTTTTTCATTACTCAAAAGGGCACTAAATAAGACAATTTCCTTTCAAGTAAGCCCTTTCTTAACGTCCTATGATGACTGTTTCGATACGATCACACCTGACGAAAAAAAATATGACATATAACAGTGCTTCCGATGCACAAAACAGTAACTTTCCTTGTTATTCAAGGTGAAGGATTACAATTTTCCTGTCCAAGGTTTTCGTCCATGGTGATTCCAATGGTGCCATTTTCTATTTCTATCCAAAGCCATCTTTGAGGAGTTTCAGGGTTATTTTCAAAATTTCCGTAAATTTGTTTACGCAATATACTTGTCAAATAGTTACTATTCCTAAATCTGCTTCAAGTTGCAAACTGTTACCCTGGACAGTTTTTTTTTCATATCACATTTTTAAACTTCCGGTTACTATGGGCCTCTTTACGCTCTTTACCATGAAGGGGGAAGGATTTGAAACGTAGTTTGGTAAGTATGTTCTGTATGTATAGGCTTGCAGCTGGGGTAGAATTGAGTTGAGGTAATTGAGTTGAAACTTTCAAGATTTTTTTTTGGAGAAGGGGGTCTAAGTGGAGAGCGGTGCCAAGTACTTTGTGTTGGTCCTCACAAAAGAGTATACGGTACTTTTTTTTATATGGGTCAACTGACAAGAACTTTGGCTAGTTTGGTCAATACTTCAGCAAATCAATATTAACGCCGGATTCTCATTTGACGGGCTTAGCCGGGTACTAATGACTTGGTAATATCACTTTCGACAAGTCAGTGCTGCTTATAATTAAATGAAAAAAAAGTTTTTTTTAACTGAAAGTAAGGAACGACATTAAAACTTAAAACGAACAGAAATTATTCCGTATATGAAAGGGGCTCTGCCTTCCTCAACGCCTCGCTCTTTACGCTAATTTTTTTTATTGTTTAAGAAAAAGAGTTGTGAGAAAGTCAAACATTAGCGTAAAGAGCGAGGCTTTGAGAAGGGGACAGCCCCTTTCATACACGGAATAATTTCTCTTCGTTTTAAGTTTTAACGTCATCCTTACTTTCAGTTAAAAAAACTTGTTTTTTTATTTAATTTTTGAGCGTTTTTAATTAATGCAGGTTTTGATTTTGGCTCACCGTACATGACTAATTAAAACAAAATTTGCATATTAATTTTACTTTTTTTTGGTTAAATGGCTTTCTCGAAACTTGTTTAATTTTAATTACGAACGTTTTTATTAGTAATAAATATTCGTAACTTGCGAATTAAGTTACGTAACGAACTTCTATATTCATTGGTTTTTAATACGTATATTAGGGGGTTCGCCCCCTAGTCAATACCTTGCTCTTTAACCTAAAGTTTGAATTTTGTTCCAATTCTTTAAAAATGACCTCTTAATCACAAAGGCCGTTAATTAGAATAAATAGCTCTTATGAAAGTACTAAAAAATCTTTGGCTTAAAGAGCGAGGAATTGACTAGGGGGTGAACCCAATCATATATGTAATATTTTCTGTTCGTGTTAAGTTATGATGTTGCTGCTTACTTTCAGTTGAAAAACTTGTTTTTTTATATTTAATTTCTGATGTTTTTCTTAAATAATGCTGGGAAATCCTGCGCCCCTTCATAGCAATGTCCCTTCCCCCATGAAAACTTCCTCATGGAAAGATCCTCCCATATAAACCCCCCCAGCCCCCCCCCCTCACCAACCAGAAAAAAATCCCCCCTGAAAACGTCTGTATACATCCCAATAACCAATACTATATGTTAACCTTGGGAAAAGTTCATAACTTTCAGCCCTCCCCCAGGGGACTTCGGGGCATTAAGTCATCCTAAAAGACATATTTATCATATTTTTGACCATGCTGAACAAAATGGCTATCTCAAAAATTTGATCGGGTGACTTTGGGAAAAAAATGAGCATGGGAGGGGGCCTAGTTGCCCTCCATTTTTTGGTCACTTAAAAATGGCACTATAACTTTTAATTTCCGTTCCAATGAGCCCTCCCACGATATTATAGGGCCACTGGGTCGATACAATCACACCTGGGAAAAAAAAAATAAATAAACACGCATCCGTGATCTTTCTTCTGGCAAAAAATGCAAAATTCCACATTTTTGTAGATAGGTGCTTGAAAACTCTTCAGTAGGGTTCTCTGATACGCTGAATATGATGGTGTGTTTCATTAAGGTTCTATAATTTTTAGGGGGTCTTTCCCCCTTTTTTCTAAAATTAGCCAAATTTTTTCAGGCGCGTAACTTTTGATGGGTAGGACTAAACTTGATAAAATTTATATATTTGAGATCAGAATTAAAATCTGATTCTTTTGATGTATCTATTGGTATCAAAATTCCGTTTTTTAGAGTGAATCCACTGTAATGTGAACCCACTGGGCTTTTCTGTGCATTCTAACATTGATCTATTTTTCGGTGATAAAAAAAAAATCAAATAAGGGAAATAACTAAGAATTCGAAACCTCCTTTTGAGTATTTTATGGTGAATCCAGTTGGTTTCAAATTCCAATTTGTTTGAAAACCCATCACTATATGTAAAACAATTTTTAAGATGGAAAGCGCTTTGCTTATTAGTGATTCAATTCATCTTCTTGTATTAAAAGTAACGAAAGTATATTAACCTAAAAATATATCAAGGGAAACTATATTTTTTATTTAGGAATTAAAATATGTTTTTTCCTTAATAGGCTTTAAGGTTATAATATTTTTCTCTGATATACCCGTATTTTCTGCTCCTCACATCCTTCCGTTTGGTTCGTTAAATGTAATGTTTTGTTTGTTTAATTTGTTACAAGGTTTGACCCCTTGGCTTCATCTCCTAATTGAATTTTTTTAAATAGTTTTAAAAAGTTTACTTGGTTACATTTATTCAATTCTATTTATTATTATTGTTTAATTTATATTGTCGTTCTTTTCTCAGCATGCCCTCGCATGTGTACCTTCTCGTTCGCTGCTGATTTGTTTTTTGTATTTTTAGATCAATAATAGATTACTGTAATCCTATTTCTACAAATGAGGAGATCGGGTTTTTCACCAACAGACCCTAAACTGTCCCCGTCAAGGTTTCAAATGTGATTAACAAAATACAAAATAGTATGTCAGAGTATTTAAAAGTAAGTTGGATTGTGATTGGAAAGTAATATTTAGAAAATTGATTTAGAATATAGACATTAGAGATCCAAAACCTATCTGCATCGGAATATGGGCTAAGAAAGAAGACAAATTGCTTTTACTTGGGGCTTTTAAATTTGTTGTTTAGAAGCAGTTTCCCTTCTTTGTTTCTGCAATTGATTCTGCATTTTCAACCATCTATTTTCATTTCGTTTTATTATTTTTAGGTGTGGTTACTGTTGGCATGTTTTTAAGACTAATGCTTGATTTTATTGTGTAACTGATTTTGTATGAATTATTATATTAGGAGGGAAGAGAGGCATTTGCAATTAGGAGGCAATTAGGAGGGAAGAGAGGCATTTGCCATCCCTCTAAATCATTTTGTCCCCCTCTAGATTTTGAGATAACCTTCTTTTTGGGTTTTTCCTTTAAAATTGCCTGTGTTTTTGGTATTTTCATCGAGAAATTGTAAAATATTGCCACACCCTAGAAATCCCCCTTCTATCCCTTTTCTCTACGTTTCTTGAATTGTCTACTTATTGGTATGTTTCAAAAACTAAGTTGATTTTATGGTATACTTGATTCTTTATGAATTATTAAATAATATCTTGTTAAGTTTAAATCGTGAAAATATTTTTATTTAATATTGTCTTATGCGAAGTTTTTTAACTTTTAAATTTCTCTTTGTTACAGTTATTGATGTCGTAAATTAAAGAATAAAAGCAACAAGGCGATTGCCAAGAGAGGGGGGAACATTGTAATTCTTCTTACTATAATTTAACCTCTGAATGAAAATAGTCACTGCTTTATTTTCAATTCATTTTATTGGATGTTCCTATTAACAAGTTTAAATAGGAATAATAGTTCCACTTAATGAATCTTTAATGCGATTCTGGCAGTTTAGAAAAACTTTAGAGGCAGCCTAAATTCTGCGTCTTTCGTCTCTTGGAAGCATAACCGGAGACAAGTAAAATAAAGACACTGGGCTTTATTTAGTCTGACAGAAGGAACTACGTTGATCACATTAGGGGGGGGGGGGGTCCATAATTTGTTATTAATGATCATTTGATAACTTAAGACTAGAATGCCAGATATAATATTAATAACTTAATTTGATAACTTAAGACTAGAATGACAAATATATGGTAATTCTTTATATGCAGTGGCTTACTTGTTAATTAGGAATTCAGGCTACAACATAATCAGATCATTACTACTTTGTGGAAGATTGAACTATCTGTTCAAAGTGCCAATATAACACGAACCTGCAGACAAATCGATGTTTCCGTAGCTGAGAGCAGTATATAAAAAGTTCATTATTATGTGTTTATGCAAGTTATTATCGATTGAATTAAAAATGCCAGAACGAGGTGGTGTTTAGCTTTAAATGCAAACTATTATTAAAACTATGACGTAAAAAATTATTGCATTCTGTGATCAAGTACCTTAATTGTATTTGTTGAATAGTGAGCAGGTCTTACAAAAACAAGAAGCGCTGTGTTTTAAATCTCGTCATCACCTGACTCTGTAAAAGCAATCTAACCGATCCTTATAATTTCGAAATTTTTTTTTTTTGACCAAATAGAAATTTATGTTGGACAGCCTGCTCATGGTGCCACTGTTTCTACTAATATTATTCCACAAACTGAATGGTGGTGGGTGTTATGTAAATGCTCAGTTCCAAACCCGACATAGGTTCAACCTATGCTGGGGTACCACCTCAAATGCTGAGGATGGATAAAAGATGTTTAGGCTCCGTTCCTAATCCAAGGAATGGACTGGCTTTTTGATCTCTTGGCCTGTGTTGGGCTTGCCACCCGACAAAGCGTCTTTTCATTGGTTACAATTGATCAAACAAGCCTCGGATCAAGCTGACATCTTGTCGACAACCTTTGACAGGCCCCTGGACAATCCTCTTTCACTTGTTTACTGTAGCTCACTGCAATGTACGAGATCTCAGAGCTAAAATTGACTAAATTTGACCAGGTAAACTCTGTCAAACCATCGATTTTGTGCAATACTGAGACCAATCTCATCCCCGAGATACCGAACAGTGAGGTTGCCATACAGGGATACACGCTCCTTGGGCGAGGCCGAGTGCATAATAATAGTTTTTAAATATGGAGGAGGAAGTTTTTCCGTTTTATATACAGAGCCATATACCATACTCATGTCTGGATCTCCCAAACTCACTAGCCGAAGAAGCTCTTTGAGCTAGAGTTACCTTTCCAAGTAAATATGTGATCACTTAGAATATATATAACCTTCCAACCTGTCAGATCACTAGCTACATTGAAAGATTCCTTGGTTATATTTAGGGTAAATACGCTAAGTCTGACGTCATCCTGCATGGAGATTTCAACGTCCATCATAGCATATGGCTCCGTAGCAAAATTACTGATTCGGAGGGGTATGGCTTGTATGATCTATGTCTTCCGTATGACCTTAAACAACTGGTTAAATTCGATACCTACCATGGCCCAAACGGATCACCTTGTCTCGATCTCTTCTCCACGGATCACTCAGATTCCTTTAAGGTTGACGCTTATGCCTTCAAAAGTGACCACGTTGCCGTCATTGTGTTCGAAAATCTTCATATTGATCCTCCTATAAAGTCCGAGTGACAAATCTGGCAATACAAAAGAGAAGACTGCAATCACTAAAGAAACTCACTTGTTTCTCCGCAATGGATATCCTTCTTCCTTGAAAGGCCCGAAAAAACTGCAGAAAAGTACCAGCAGGCCATAGTCGACTGCATCGCAAGTTCTATCCCATCGAAGTGGATTCAGATGTCAGTAAGGACAAAGCATCCACCGCGAAAAGGCTATCCAGGAAAAACAAAAGGCAAACAAGCACGGCTAGTCTCAAAGAAACGAACAGGACAGACTTGATTTCATAAAACCCCGTAAAGACACAGCTCACACGATCGGCAATCCCGGGTAGAGTAAAAAGAAAAATTTGCTACCGAGCTCCAAAATGCCTCTGCTAAGTGCTGGTGGAAAATCGCCAAAGAAGTTTTACCGTCATCTAAAGGAATTTCAATTCCTTCCCTAAAAATAGACGACGGGACTATCGTTCAAGACCCACAGGCGAAGACCGATACTCTTACCAAGGCGTTTGCCGAATTCTCAAATCTGGACGACGACAGTCAAGAAGTTCGTGATTTCCTTGATCGAACCGGCGCTATCCTTGATCGTGTGAATTATTCCACTCCTGAAGTCCTTTGCATTCTGCAGACTCTTGATGTGACCAATTCCACGGGTCCTGACAGTATACCTAATGTTGTCTTGAAGTCCTTCAGTGCCGAATTGGCCGGACCTGCGTCTGATTGAGAGCTCTCTTTCTGATCGTTCCCTGTGGGTTGTTCTTGATGGGTTCACTTCCCTCCAAATATTTAATAAGAGTAGGCGTACCCCAAGGTAGTATATTCGGACCTACGCTTTTCATTCTTTGCATAAATGACATGGGAGATAACCTTCCGAGTCGTCTGCATCACCTTGCCGATGACACCACGACACATGTAGTCATCCCAAAAAATGGAGATCCAGTTTAAGCCCCCCTGTCCCTACAGACATTTTTACGAAATTGAAAAGAGGTCTGATGCCTGGATGGCTTGTCTCCATGCATTGAAAACAAAAGGGCTGATGATCCCCAGATCGAAAGTGCTACACATGCGCCCCAACTTCATGTTCATGAATGAAGCGATAAAGAAATTAGAGAAGCTTCGGCTTCTAGGAATCTACTTCTCTAAAGACCTCTCTTGGAAAACCCACCTCGATCTGGCAAGAACCTCCTGTGCAAGAAAGTGCAAAAATCTTATACGGCTCAGTTTGATCATCTCACTTTACAAGTCATGCATCAGACTCATCGTCAATTATGGATGGCCGGTGTATACTGGTGCTCCAAAAAGTTTCGTTACCACCTCAAAAGATGCAGAATAGGGCTAATTGGACAGATTAAATCTTTCTCTTAGTTATTATTTTTGCAATACATATTAATAAATATTTATCTCTTCAAATAAAATGTGAGTATTTCTATGTTTGCACTGGATAAACAGGTAATCCTTTCGATCTAGAAACGAGAAATATGTGAAGAATAGTTTTGGAAAAATGGATATTGATGAAACTAATAAAAATTGCATGGACAAAAGTCAGAAGACTTAGCACGGAAAGACATCATGACCAACTGAATATTAGAATCAAAATTGAATTTTTTTTTTTTCAGCAGCATTTAATTCCTTATTTGGACCCAAGCTGCACCTTGTCGAAATAATGGCTGGTCGGTGGGGGTTGAATGCCATAATAACCGTAGAGTGGCAACAAAAACCCCACAGAATGGGCATTTCCCTATAAAAAGAGGTAACCGCCTTTTTTTTATAGCGTATCAAATGAAAATCCTTTTACATGATTCAATTTCTTCTAAAACACATTGTTTAATTTTCAGTTACTGTGGGGCGGCTAAACTGTCGCTGGCAAAACTATTCAAGCTAGAAACATGAGATTGTACGGAAGTAATCTGGAGCCGCAGTTATTGCTGAAGGCTCTAAAAATAAATGAAAGATCAATGAGAAGAAAACTTTCCAAAAACTGGATTTAAATAGCGTCATGATATTGCGTCTTTGGGATTGCCAAGAAGAGCGAATGTCAATATCCGTAAGGAGTGAAGAAAGTGCAGATCTGGAGCAGCCAACTCTTTTGCTAAAGGCTCAATCTCAACGAGATTTTCCTAACCATGAGATTTAGCTGGCGCTAATTAAAGTCAATAAGATTTTTCAAAGAAATTTCTGATTGGCTGAAAAGACTAATAGGCTCAGAATAGCGCTAGCTTAATCGGTGTTAGTAAAATCTCATTGTGAATGGGGCTTAATCATAATATACATTAAATTGAAGCTGTAAATCTGGATTTTCTTGCAAATTGATCTTGGAACCTGGGGTATCATAGTAAGAATAATGTCATCCAATGGACCGGAGGTCCTCTCCTCCTCTGAGTGAAACGCCTATTTCTATAATATTTTATTCAAATTTACTTCTTTCTCCTGAAATATTGGCCTCGATCTCCACCCTTTATAGACTAAAAAAACTGACCAGAAACTTATATTCAATTACCACTTCACCTGAGTTCAAACAAAGGGGGAAAACATCCCCAAAAAATCAAGGGATCTTAATGGAAATCCCCCCATCAGATATATATATCATACAACCCTACTGCAGAGGTGTAAAGCCCCTATCTGCAAAAACTTGGAATTTTGCATTTTTTTGCCAGAAGAAAATTCACGGATGCTTGTTTGTTTATTATTGTTTTTCCCCATGAAGAACACTTGGGAAAGGGTTGTAAGTTATGCAATTTGTCCATTGTTTACATAAAGTAGGCTATCAGTTATTGGGAAAAATCCGGACATTTTCGGGAGGAATTCGTTGCGGGGGGATCTTCCAAAGGGAGAATTATACATGGGGAGGAAGGTTTCTTGGGTAAATTATCCAGTGGAAATTTTCAAGGGGCAATTTGGCAGAATTCAAAATCTACGACTACTCAATTTTAAACGCGGCGCGAATGTTCTGGAGGAATGGTCTAGGTGAAGTTCTTACCAGGGAGGAAAGAATTCATTCTTAAAGAATTGTGAGAAAAAGTCAAATCTCAGCGTGAAGGATTAGGAATTAAGGAGGGGCTGTCGTCTCATATATGGCATAATTACTGTTCGTTTTAGGTTTCAATGCTGCTACTTACTTTCAGCTGAAAAAAACTTGAATTTTATGTTCGTTTTAAGTTTAAATATTACTACTTACTTTCTATTGAAAAAAATTCAATAATTTCAATTTGTTTTAAATTTTAATCTCCCTCCTTACTTTCAGTTGAAAAAAACTTATTTTTTACTTTAATTTCTAAATGATCGGGATACACATCCAAAGCATGCGGCTTCATTTTAGTGTTCAATCCATATATTATGATATTCAGTCTATGGTTTTGAGCCTTGTCATTTAGAGATACTGCAATAGTTTTAATAGTTTGTCGAGGTAAATTCGCCCAACTGTTGAAAAACATGTGACAAGACTTTTGCGAGCATGACAAATGGCTTGTTAGAAAAGTATCATATACCCTCTGATTCTGGGCATATGTCTCCTTAAAAATTATGTTCAGTATTCTCATTTTATTTATAAGTTTCAAGGTTATAATTTTACTTTGATATGCAGAAACATTCGTTCGGTCAGTAACAAATTTAAGTCAATTCTTTTCGCACCCGGCAAAAATTATCAGACTTTTTTTTTACTAATACAGAAAAGTTTCCCATTTTCAAGCATTGTCGTTTTATCTTCTCTTTATCTCGCTCGATGAGCATTTTTGAAAACTTGGACTTTTCTCCCTTGCCTGTTTTGTTGTAATCTAATCCGACAGTCCCTTTTAGGTCGACAACTAGGAAAGTTCTTACCCTGGATGGTCCCTAATGCGATTATATACCAATATGCTGAGGCCAAAAGTCTAGCCTCTGTCCATTCGAAATAGTAATCGAATCTTCGTTTCGAACCAGATGCAGGACTCATTCTTTCTTTTTGCCTCGGAGAAAATGCAGTTTATTGTCATCAAAGAAATGTAGGTTCCATGGAAGACCGAAAGCTAAATGAGTTTATTTTCCTTGAGGGGCTCTTGGCTCCAAGCAGAAACATACAAGGGAATTACATAGCAATGTAATACATTCGAAAGAAAATCCATTGCATGTCAGATAGTCGAGGTCAAGGCTGCCACTCTAAGATTTTTCACAAGATCTTTGGATTTTGGGAAAGTATATATATATATATATATATATATATATATATATATATATATATATATATATATATATATATATATATATATATATATATATATATATATATATATATATATTATACATTACTGTCAAATGTGCATTAAGTACTTAAATATAATAGTATTGTTTAACGTCTCAGCATTTTTTCTTTATCCTTGGGAATCTTTAAGTGAATCTTGGGATGTCTTGGCAGCTCTATTTGATGTAATTTACTATTTTTTTTTTTTTTTTTTTTTTTTTTTTTTTTTTTTTTTTATAAACATATGGTCAAATATGGTCTTGGCATTAGCGAATGGACAGCATCAAAAAATGTGTTTTGTTCTCTATAAGTTGCTCAGAGGTTTTGAGCCTTGCAAAGAAAAAATACCTCTTAATCATAAGAAACAGGTTCTGCCTGGTACAAAATTAGCGAAAAAAAACTAACGCGAATTCTAAAATTTGTTACCTATATTAAGATAATAGGTAAAGTGATGTATTGCTAAGAAGTTTTAATTTTATTCTTGCTCTAAATAGAGCAAATTCCTCCTAAAATTCAAATTTTATGGGATAAAAAAAATCCGTTTTCGGTGGATAATTTGAAGTCAACATCAATTAAGTGCCAAGTATTAGTTGTCTCATAATTCCTTATAAAATATTAAGACTACAAATAAACAACTAGTACCTATAGACGAGTGGAGGCCAACCGGTGTCACGACCCCAAGGGGGTCGAAAAGGCTTTGTTGGGAAGTTGTCCGTGAGTCGACGTGAATTGAAAAGGATAAACTGAATTGATGCAAGTAGGTGAGGGCTATTAGCGATATTTTAGAATGAAGTCTGCTTCCCTTGCGTGAATTTTTATCCGGCGGAAAATTAACAAATAAATATATCTAGCCCTCCGAAGGAGGCTAGATGTATTTCAGTTTTAGATTTCAGTTTTAGTCAGAACAAAATAATAAGGAGCTCATTCATGAGTAATTGTGAAAATTAATAAAAAAAAAGAATAATACACATAAACTAACAAATTAATCTTTGTTTTTGTCCTCATAAACAAAGCTAGAGTATTTAAATTTCAGCTTTTTTTACTGCTGTAATTACTGTGCAACGCTGAAACTTTCTCTGTTAAATCTACCTTTTAATTTAGCGAGGCGAATTCGGTTTCAAGTTATTTTAAATACTTTTTTTTCTTTTTTTTCAGCGGTCTATTCAAGATTCAACAGACGTAACTTATATTTCCGATTCTTTCTTAGAATTCTTTTCATAATGTACGAGTTCAGGAGTCATCAAAACTGGCCAGACCTTGCCAGGCAAGCGAAAGACTCGGAAACTGAATTCATAATAAAGCACGTACAGGAATTTTCCCATTTCCCGAAAGGGGGTTCATCGTTGCCCAGTTAGGTTCATTAGAAGTGGAACAATCCACCGGACGTTCCCTGGCAGAATGAAGGGACCATCTTTAAGGATAATGACTTACTAGAAATATCCCCGGGGATTTAACAAGTATCCGAAAGAGGTCTTGTTGGCTAAAAGCAATAACAAGCGATAAAAGCAGGGAAAAGACATAGCCTAAAAGGATAAATTATCGAAGTTGATCATACATAAAAATAAAAAGTGTCGCGGCTGCAGCTTAGTGGGAAACGAATTGTCAAGTGAGAAAAATCCCCAAATCAATACTTTGTTACGAAAAATAAATTTCTGAAAAAAGTATAAAATAATACGTTCTTAGAAAAATACCTTCATTCTAGTTATTAATATTTTGCTGTCAAATAACTTAATTTCTCAGTATTCGGTAGAATAGCCTAAAACCCCTCAAAAATGGTTTCTGATCGAAAAAAAAGTCGCCATCAGAATCACCTGTCGTCGACACTTGAGCGACGATTTACAAATTCTCACCTCCAAATTCAAAGAAAGTCATGTTTTAGCATGGCAGCACTGACGTCTCCTTCGTTTATTCATTTTTCGCCAAAACATTATAAGTGGCAAGACGCGTTTGTCTCAATGTAAATATAAAATAATAAAAGGTTGATCCAGTGTTGGTTTAAAGGGTTATTTTGTCATTATTGTCACATGAAAACCTTTAAAAAATTATAGAGACTCTCATCCAAGAAGTCCACTAAGTATTAGCCTAAGTCACGTGTTCTTATCACGGAAGGAGAATTCTAAAGTATATTTTATTTTTCTGTAAATATTTTTCAGTTATGTCTAAATATCCCCATACCAAACGCCTATTATTTGAGCTGACGGATGTTTATAAAATTTTTGATTAATACAAGATCCATTCTGGTCTACTTACTTCTTAGGGGACCAGATCCGGTGCTAGTAAAAGTTACTTCAAGTGCCATATGCTGGATGAAAATGGGCGTAAAGCTGGTCAGATTTTGTTTGGAATCATCATATTATGGCAATTTTTTGATGTGAGCACAGCTCCATTATGGTTTCCATCCTCTTGGGTACGTGACAATGGCAGACATAGCTCCTACTTTTCTCAGGTTTCTTTCCGTGCTCAAGAGTATCATTAATATTAAAAAAAACAATTATTTAACTTAATACTTAACGTTAGTGTTTCTTGTCTGCCACAGGGCACTATGGTATAGTTCTAGAGGTGAATCAGGGGGGGGGGGGGGTCACCACCACCGAGCTTCGGTGTAGTTTGCTTTTCTGTAGTGTGTACTTAGTTTATACAAATCTTAATGGCAAATAAAAAACTAGGAGGCCCTCCCTTTTCAGAGTTCTAGATCTGCCATAGAATAAGATCGAAAGAAGGAAGGAATATCATATCTTAATATTAGGTTTTGTTTTATTATTCTAATTGCAGTTTAGAATCTTTGAACAGATCGTTCCAGCTGGATCAGTAGTTCAGCGAACATAGTTACAGTTTGGCCTTCCAACACTTCGATTTCTTAAGGGTGTGACTTCACTCCTCTCCCTAAAAGAGGCACTTTCTCTTAGGATCAGGGCCGTTCAAAGGACAGGACAACCGGGACGGCTGCCCCGGATGCCGTGGTGGGGGGGGGGGTGCCATGACTTGGGGATTGCTCACTTCGATCAAAGTTTTCTCTTTGATCCGGTTTTTATATTATATTTGAGTTGTGAGGGGGTGCTGTAATTACTTTTTCCACCATCAACCCTAGAAACGGCTCTGCTTAAGGGGTGGAAGCCCTACTATAATTTGTGGCAGGTTTTCTTACTTTGTTAACTCGTTTTTTTTCCATTTATTTACTCTTGGTTGTTCTTATTTGTTTTAAGCTATTATGTACTTGTTATGGAAGTTTATTTCTGCTCGTTCAAGGTTTTAACATCGTTTTTTACTTTTCTTCGAATTTTTTTAGATTTTTTTTCTTACAAGTTCAGAACAACGTTAAAACTTAAAACAAACAAAATTCATCGAATAGATGGGAGCCGTTGCCCTCGCAGCCTCCCACTCGTGACATTAAAATTGCGTTGGAAATTTCACTGACAACTTACTACATTAGTCCAGATGCACAAATGGTAACTACACGTCTTTTATCAATTTTTAGAAAATTATAATGGTTTGCTTGTCCTCAGCAAAAATGTTATAAATTAGTTCTTTTCTTTTAAATGCTATCAACCGCTTGTACTTTACGAGTGGGGGTATCAGAAATCAAAAGCCCTTGCTGTTTTTGTTTTCTATTTCTTTTACTCTCAGATATGAAAATATATCACCTGATAGCGTGTCAATTCAACATATAAATAAAGCTAGACAATTCAATAATAGTGACCAAATTTAAAATAACTTAGATATCAGGAGACAGAGCCGGAGTTAGTTTTTTCTCAGGGGGATGGGGGCAAATGCGGGCTTTGCAACCCCCTGCCGCACCAACAATACTGTAAATATTAGAATTTTTGCCCAGAAACATTACAACTTAAGCTTGTTTTACCACCCCCTGGTGTGCCACCCGGGGAAATTGCCCCCTATAGCCCCCCTTTATCCAGCCCTGTCCGGAGAATGAAAAACACCGTATTGGATATTATAATGCAGAATTTTTTATTCTTAGATTTTGTCAACATAAAGTATATTACACTAGCAATACACTAGCAATAACTTCAATTCAGCAACTTTTACCAATCTAGCTTAAATACCATTGCAAAAGCAAATGGGATTACGAGTATGCTGGATCTTTGTTGTGTAGCAGTATTTGTGCTATGTACTCGCCATTGCTGGATAAGGCGTGATCACTAATAAGGCGTGACTCTGTAAGGGTCAAGGGTGCCGGCAGAAAATTTTCCGGGGGGGAGGGACGAACACCAAAATATCAGTGGTGGTTGGGTGACAGGGAATGTATTTCCGGAATTTTTTTTCGTTGGAATAAGTTTATTTTTAAATACCTTTAGGATAAAACTCTCAAAGAAAAGGAGCAATTAAATTGCATGCAAAATGAAACAAAATACAGTAAATTTTAAACGACAGGGATTACTGGCAAAAGGATCAATTTATTTAATCAGTAATATAATAAATTATTATGTATTTAATCTTAAAAGAAAATCAAACTCAAACTAAAATTACAGAAAGATTTATTGCTTCCGTAGATTATACCAAATGTAGACTTGTATTTCTGTAATATCCTACGCCTTTGAATAGTTTACAGGAGGAGTAGAGATACTCAAAAATCATCCTGCCTGTATAGATACCACTTTTTGATTTTATAACGGCCATGTAAAATGTACCTCTTTCATAGCAGGACAATTCTTCCTCCCTCGAACTTAAATCCCTTGCATATTCAGACATCAAAAAAATAGAATAGCGAAAGAAAAACAAAATTTAAAGATACTATCCAGCTGTCAAAGTAACCCTATTTCTTTTTAGTGTCCTATTCAACTACAGGTTGAAATAAAATTCGTCACAATAGAATCTTATCAAATAATTTGTGATAAAAAAAAAGCTGAAAGTAACAAGTGACTTGGACCAATATTCACCAAAACTAAAAATTAAATTTTCATGACAATTGCTACACCGGCAGTACTTACCTTGGTAGTATTATTAGTAAAGATGATGGGAGCAGTGAAATGTTAAAAGTAGAATAGCCAAGGCTCGGTGTGTTTTTTCATAGTTAAAAAAGTTTGGAAGAATATGAAGATAAGTCTGCAAACCAAGATTAGAATATTAGAAGCTACAGTGATGACAGTGGTCAAATATGGCTCTGAAGCATGAGTGCTCCGAAAAGCGGATGAAGATTTGCTAGATTTTTTCCAGAAAATTGCTCAAGGATTGTTTTGGGTACCCGGCTGACTGACCGTATCAAACAGTTCGCGGAAACGAACTGTAAGTAAGGACCCAGCTCAATGGTAACCAAAACTCTAAGAAACGGAATTTTGATACCAACTGATACAGCAAAGGAATCATATTTTAATTTTGATTTCAAATATATAAGATCCATCAAGTTTAATATTACCCATCAAAAGTTATGAGCCTGAGAAAATTTGGCTGATTTTCGAAAAAAGGGGGAAAGACCCCCTAAAAGCTACAAAATCTTAATGAAAATCACACCATCATATTCAGCGTATCAGAGAACCCTACTGTAGAGCTTTCAAGCTCCTATCTACAAAAATGTGGAATTTTCCATTTTTTGCCAGAAGAAAGATTACGGATGCGTGTTTATTTTTTTTTTTTCTTTCTCCCAGGGGTGATCGTATCGACCCAGTGGTCCTAGAATATCGTGGGAGGGCTCATTGGAACGGAAATTAGAAGTTCTAGTGCCCTTTTTAAGTGACCAAAAAAATGGAGGGCAACTAGGCCCCCTCCCACGCTCTTTTTTTTCCCAAAGTCACCCGATCAAAATTTTGAGATAGCCATTTTGAAAATATTATAAATATGTCTTTTAGGATGACTTAATCTCTCGAAGCCCCCGGGGGGAGGGCTGAAAGTTATGAACTTTACCACATACACTGTAGTTAACATACAGTATTGGTTATTGGGAAGTATACAGACGTTTTCAGGGGGAATTTTTCTGATAGTGGGGGGTGGGGGTGGGTCGGGGGTTATATTGGAGGATCTTTTCATGAAGGAAGTTTTCATGGGGGAAGGGACATAACTATGAAAGGGGCGCCGGATTTTCCATCATTATTTAAAAAAAATCAGAAATTAAATGTAAAAAAACAAGTTTTTCAACTGGAAGTAAATAGCAATATCAAAACTTAAAACGAACAAAATATATTAGCTATATGATTGGGCTCATCCCCTAGTCAATACCTTACTCTTAAAGCCAAAGTCTATTAGGTGTTTTCATAAGACCTATTTATTCTCCTTAACAGTCATTGTTATAAAGGGGTCATTTTTAAAGAATTGGAACAAAATTCGAACTTTAGCTGAATGAACAAAGTCTTGATTACTAGGGGAACCTCCTAATATACGTATTGAAAATCTTTGAATATAGAAGT
>NC_142796.1:27956055-27968555 GCF_049724085.1 Artemia sp. Qi Xiang Cuo
TTTCAGCATCCGTAGTTCACTACTAACAGATTTTCCGGTCATCTTTTTGACTGCCAAATGCCACTTACGCGATTCAGTATCAAGCAGGGGGGAGGGGCAATTTTCTCAATAACATACTTCTTTTTAGCATGTATACTGACACTGACAGTGCGGTTCCGTAATTTTTCCGCAGCCGAAATACACCCTGAACTATGCAGATCCCATCTAAGTTTGATCAATCGCTTCAGGTCTTTCGTGATCCACGGCTTGTCAGATTCAAAAACTGGTGCTACTTTAGTCGGGAAAAATTCATGGAACTTTTCGAGCACCAGGGAGTCGAGTGTTTCAACCGTAAGGTTCGAGTCAGTGATTGATCATATCTCTTCGAATGAGTCCACTGACCAAAGGTACATATAAAGTCCCAGTTCAGTGGAAGAACTGTCACTTTGCTTCTTTTCGGTTTCGGCATGTTGTTCTTTGCTTGTATCATGATTACAAACTGATTAGTGGTTTTGTATGGGCCCATTGAGAGGGGAGGACTGTAAATTTCACTGCACGTTGGTAAATATCAGGTTTAAGGTACTGCCACTTTGATGGTTGGGAATGTTCACTACTTGTATCATATCAAGCGCATTAGATACCCACTGTTTGTTGGTCTGGCTGAAGTCACCTACAACGATAAAGGAAGGAGCCACATATGCAAGTCGGAACTTATCAAGTTCCGTTTTGGTACTTCTTTCTGTTTTGGTACTTTCAGGATAATAGACGGATGCCAATATTAGGCACGAAAACTTTTGGCAGTTGGGAAGGCATACCGCCTCTACGGCTTAGGCCTCTATCACGGCGGGTGTTAAAAAAACAAGTTTAGCCTTTGATATATCCGGCATCATTTGTAATATTCCCAACATTCAATCAGTATTACTATTGGTACGCTGGATTCTTGTAAGAAGACTTCTAGTTGGTTCATCTTGTTAGTCAAGGAGCGAGCGTTGTTCACGAGAACAGAGAGAAGTTGCGGTTTGGAAGACACAAGTTCAAGACATAAAACAGGAGGAGTTTTGCTGGAGTCAGCAGAAACAGTCACATCAGCATACCACGGCGTAAGAGTTGGTGGGATTTCATAGCATGTCTCACAGTTTAATTTTAAAAGCCATCGTAGTCTAACTTTCTGTTTAGTCTTTAATCTGGTCGACAGATCTAAAAGATGCACTGGGATATAATGCCACTTATTCCTTTTGCCTCCGCGCTTACCTCTGCGTGTGCGTCTGTAAGTGGTTTTCCGGCTACGTCACAACATTGCCATCTGGTGGCTTTTTGAGGAGTCCAAATTGCCATAGAGTGAGGAATGTAGATGGCGTGACTATGTGCTGAAGTGAATAAAGTCCGCAAATCGTTGATTTTTCGATTATGACTTGCATAAATACCGCACCAAAGAAAGTCAAAAGGGTCAAGTATTTGATTACTTACATTGCCAGGGCAAGAAACTAGGAACACTAGCACTAACAAGCTAAACTAAGCATGGATGCAAAGCAGCTATTCAGCACTTGCTACCCCATCTCAAAGTTTTCAACAAAGTTTTACTATGTTTATGAAGGTTTGTTATAAGGGCGTATCTGCAATATCTGGGAAAAAGCTAAGGCTATCAAGTGAAAACTTTCAAGAAATGCTAAGGAGGATGTTGAATTAAATCAAAAGATACTACATGCATCCAGGTTCTCAAAAGGGCATTTTCGTGATATCTCAAGAATTGCAATGGGTATCAGGCTGAAACTTTCAGAGAGTGCTGAAAAAGGTTTTGAATTGCATCAAAACAGTTGAATACTAAACTTGAGAGTTTAAAATTTGATAATGTGGAAGATGGTTGGAATAATTTTAGAAAAATAATTTGTGAAGTTGCTGAAGGTGTCGTAGGGAAGAAAGCTAGGACTGCAGCTAAGAATATTAGTGAAAAAACTTTATGTTTAATAGAAAGGAGAAAAGACTTGTACAAGAATTATCTGAGTGATAGAATTATCTGAGTGACAAATCATATGAAAACAAAAGGAATGAAAAGAGAGTGGAGAAAGCATTAAAATATGAACTAAGGAGGTGTGAAGTGGAGGCCATGGATAAAATTGTAGAGGATCTGGAAGATGCAACTAGACGGCATAATAGTAAAATATTGTACTGGCATGTCAATAAATTGAGAGGGAGCAGTCAATCCAAACTTGGCCCAGTTAAAGATAGAAATGGGGACACAATTAGCGATAAGGAAGAATTAAAGAGAGATGGGCAGAACATTTTGAGAATTTGCTAAACCGAAATAGAGTTGCAGGTAAAGATATAGAGTAAAATGAAAAAGTTTGTGATAACCTGGTTGTGAGGTAAGATTTGTTTTGCGAGGAATAATTAACGACAGTACTAAAAGGATTAAAAAATAATAAGGCTCCAGGTGCTGATAGGGTAGTAGGCCTAAATGAGTTTTTTTAAATATGGTGGCTCTGAGGTTAGAAACAAGTTACTGAAGATTATGAATATGATTTTTGAAAAAGGGGAAGTACCAAATAATTTTAGTATTTGGCGTCAGTATCGTTTTGGCGTCTGTTCAATGCAGTGCGATTTATTCCAATTTGGATATATTTAACTCATACTGTAATTGCAGCGAAAGAGACGGTCAATAAGCGATAAGTTGTTCTTCTTGTGTTTTGTTAAGTAGGGAATTGTTTTAGTGAGGAAAAAATAAAGGGGTAAAAAGGGAAAGAAGGAAAGGGAAAAAGAGGAAGAAAAAAAAGGGAAAGGAAGGAAAGGAAGAGAAGGGAAAAAAGTGAGGTTTTTTTTTTTTTTTTTTTTTTTTGTAAGGGATATGTAATATGGGGAAGGCAACAGTGTGTTTCAGTTTTTGAGTAGTACCAGAAAATATAGCCCACGAGATTTTAGAGCTAAAATACATCGATGGCTAAAACCTCTAAGACGGAATGCTGGAAATGTGTGAGCGATAGATTCCGATGATTTTAGAAAGCTAGGAATAGTCTGTGTCGAACTGGTGTCCCCCATTATTGCCGACACAATGAGCGAAAAATGGAAAGATGAAGACCTAAAATTTAATTTCAACAAAGAAAGATATCCTGTTACGTGCTACAGAGTAGGGAAAAGACCACTTGTGGCTGCTCTGAGGTGCCTACCGGGCGGGGCAACAGAGCAGGATATCGCAGCGGTCCTTGCAGGATGGAGAAGTTTTACATATTCGGAGGAAAAAATACGAAGGAATAGGACTAATTGAAGTTTTCACTGGCCGAGCCACAGCTTTGATGAATATAACAAAAGATATTCCTCCATCAATCATGTGGAAAAATGAGAAAATATTCGTTCGTTACGAAACGCAACCCAAATTGTGCTTTATCTGCCATGAGGCTAGCCACGAAGCTGAGTACTGACCGAAAAAAAAGAAAAAATCGAACTGGATCAGTGGTTTCGAACCAAGAGAACAATAGATCATTAACAGATCACCCCGATTTACCCCCACTACCACCAAACCCAACGAATCACCAAAAGCAGCAAAACTTGCAAGGAATCACTCCATTAGTTTCAAAAACGCCTGACTTTCAAACTCCAGAGATCCAAAAGATTGCCCCGTCACAGGCAGTAGATATGGTCCTACAAGCTGTAGGAAGCTTAACCCATGAACAGACCACAAACCAAACAGAAGCAACCCCGGAAAGTACAGAAAACAGGATAGCGGAGCCTAAAGGGGAAGTAACTAAAGAGAAACCAAAAAGAGAAATCCAAAGACTGATAGCGAAAAGAAAATGCACAGAAAAGACTGAATGCGGGGTATCAGTCCTGCCCCAGGAAAGAAACATAAAACTGTCAAAAGACAACTAAGCAATTCTTCACTAGTAGAAGAAGGTGAAAGGCCTGAAAAGAAAAGAAGGACAAATATACTTGCAAGGAAATGAACTTGAACATAGGAACATTGAACTGAAATGGTTTAAAGCAGTTGAAGCGGCAAGAAATGTTTTTAGATTACCTAAAGAGATCAAGAAGGGACGTCCTAGCCATATAAGAACTAGACACTCCGAAAATAAAAAACTTACAAAAGTTACGATATATGCTTTTCACCGCAGGCGCAACACATGACACAGGATTCATTATAAAAGAGGATTCAGCAGTGAATCCAGAGGATCTTACATACGAGGAAGATGGTGAAATATGTTCTATGAAACTTAGTGGAATGACCCTTGTAAATGTACACATGCCATCAGGCACCAATAATGCAAAGGAGAGAGTTTTTGTAACTGAGACAATACTACCAAAGCACACACCAGTAGAAGGGCCTCAATTGATCCGATCACGCACCCCTGCTGCCACCTACAACTTTTTTACATAATTTATGTCTGTTTGTTGTCAGTGAGAATGGAAAAACAGGAATTTTGTCACATTTATGTCTGTTTTCATAGATAGTTATGTCTGTTGGTCGATTTATTTGATGTTTTTCATGGATGTTTTATGGTTTTTGTCAGTGAGAATTTGAAAAACAGGAATTTTGTCACATTTATGGATGTTTTTATGGTTTTTGTCAGTGAGAATGAAAAAACAGTATTTTTGTCACTTGAAAAACAGGAACTTTCTCACTTTTATGTGTGTTTTTATGGTTTTTGTCAGTGAGAATTTGAAAAACAGGAACTTTCTCACTTTTCTTGGATGTTTTTATGGTTTTTGTCAGTGAGAATGAAAAAACAGGAACTTTCTCACATTTATGTCTGTTTTATGGCTTTTGTCAGTGAGAATGAAAAAACAGGAATTTTCTCACATTTATGGATGGATGGATGGATGGATGGATGGATGGGTGGATGTATGGATGGATGGTTGGATGGTTGTTTGGATTGAGGGATTGAGGGATGGATGGATGGATGGATGGATGGATAGATGGATGGATGGATGTATGGATGGATAGATGGATGGATGAATGGATTGATGGATGGATGGATGAATGGATGGCTGTATGGATGGATGGTTGGATTAATGGTTGGATGTATGGATGGATTGATTGATCGATGGATGGATGGATTGATGGATGGATGGATGGATGGATGGATAGATGGATGGATGGATGGATGGATGGATGAATGGATGAATGGATGGATGAATGGATAAATTGCTGGTTTAAGGGATGGATGGTGGGATAGCTGGATGTATGGATTGATGGTTGGATGGATATATGGATGTATTTAGTGATTGATCTATGGATCGATGGAGGAATGAATGTTTGAATGGATGGATGAATGGATGGATGGATGGATGGATGGTTCTTTCAATTATTTTGGAGAGAACAGTTAGAGACATTTTAAAAGATGATTTTAAAAGATGATTTTAGAAGAGGATTTGAGGGTGAAAATCTGTGGTCGTTATAATACACAAGTTCAATTTGAACAGTGCTGTGAGGTGCCCTACCCCAACCCCAAAGGGTTCCGATCCCCCTACCCCCACCCAAAGGGTTCCCATCCCCCTACCCCAACCCCGAAGGAAGCCCCGGTACTCAAAGGTCCCCCCGAAGGAAGCACCCCGGTCCCCAAAGGTCCACTGGGCTCCCAAAAGACCACCAGGCTCCCAAAGGGCCCCCGGCGCTCCAAAGGCCCTCCCCGGTCCCCAAAGGTCCACCGGGCTCCCAAAGGACCAATCGGCCCTCAAGTGCCCCCAGACCCCCAAAGGACCCCCGGCACCCCAAAGGCCCCTGAGCCCCCATTTTTTAATACTTTTTTATGGCTTTATTATATCTTTTCAGAACAAGTTATTTTCTAAATGTCCATCCTAAACCCATTTTACAAGTTGAAGTACCCATCCTATTCACCCACAACTTTACTATACTGATTTTTGAATGCTCCAACACCAAGCAATACTTTTCAATGGCATTTCAGAACAAGTTCTTTTCTTAATGTCCCTCCTAAACCCAATTTACAAATTGAAGTACCCATCCTTTACACCCACAACTTTACTTTACAGCTTTTTGAATGCTCCAACACCGAGCAATACTTTTCAAAGGGCATTTCAGAACAAGTTCTTTTCATAATGTCCATCCTAAACCCATTTTACAAGTTGAAGTTCCCATCCTTTTCACCCACTAATTTACTTTACAGCTTTTTGAATGCCCAACACCAAGCAATACTTTTCAAATGCCTTTCAGAACAAGTTCCTTTCTTATTGACCGTCCTAAACCCATTTTACAAATTGAAGTACCCATCCCTTTCACCCACAACTTAGTTATAGGTAAGAGTTTGAAGTTTTACCTTAGAGACTTAGCTTAGAGTTTTAGTCTGGTTTTGTTTTAGTTAAGAGTTTAGAGGTTTTTTTTTAGCTTAGACTCTTAGATTACAGTTTTTGTTAGATTTCTAGTTTAGTTTAGTTTTATTTAAGAGTTTAGAGTTTTTAGTTTAGAGTCTTAGAATAATTTTTTAGTTTGGTTTAGTTTTAGTTAAAAGTTTATAGTTTTTTTTTAGCTTAGAGTCTTAGCTTAGAGTTTTTGTTAGAGTTCTAGTTTAGTTTAGTTTTAGTTAAGAGTTTAGAGTTTTTAGCTTAGAGTCGTTTCTTAGAGTTTTATTAAGAGTTATAGTTTAGTTTAGTTTAGTTACAGTTCATAATTTAGAGTTTTATCTTAGAGTCATAACTTATAATTTTACTTAAAGTTGTAGTTTGGTTAAGTTTTAGTTAAGAGTTTCGAGTTTTAGCTTAGAGTCTTAGCTTAGAGTTTTTGTTAGAGTTGAAGTTTAGTTTAATTTTGGTTAAGAATTTGATGTTTTACCTTTGAGTTACAGTTAGAGTTCTAGTTTAGTTTACTTTTAGTTAAGAGTTTAGAGTTTTTAGCTTAGAGTCTTAGCTTAAAGTTTTAGTTTGGTTTAGTTTTAGTTAAAAGTTTAGAGTTTTTTTTAGATTAGAGTCTTAGCTTAGAGTTTTTGTTAGAGTTCTAGTTTAGTTTAGTTTTAGTTAAGAGTTTAGAGTTTTTTGCTTAGAGTCTTAGCTCAGAGTTTTATTCAGAGTTCTAGTTTAGTTTAGATTAGTTACAGTTCAGAATTTAGAGTTTTAGCTTAGTCATAGCTTATAATTTTACTTAAAGTTGTAGTTTAGTTAAGTTTTAGTTAAGAGTTTCGAGTTTTAGCTTAGAGTCTTAGTTCAGAGTTTTTGTTAGAGTTCTAGTTTAGTTTAGTTTTAGTTAAGAGTTTAAAATTATATTCTTAGCTTAGAGTTTTATTTATAGTTGAATTTTATTTTATTTAGATTTAATAATTTATATTTTTAGATTAGAGTCATAGATTATTTTTTTTCTTATATGTGTATTTTGGTTAAGTTTTATTTAAGATTTTATAGTTTTATCTTATAGTCTTTGCTTTGATTTTTTTGTTAGAGTTCTAGTTTATTTTAATTTTAGTTAAGAGTTTGATATTTTACCTTTGAGTTTCAGTTAGAGTTCTAGTTTAGTTTAGTTTTAGTTAAGAGTTTGGTGTTTTACCTTAGAGTCTTAGCTTAGAGTTCTAGTTTAGTTTAGTTTTACATAAGAGTTTAGAGTTTTAGATTAGAGTCTCAGCATAGAGTTTTTGTTAGAGTTATAGTTTATTTTAGTTTTAGTTAAGAGTTTAGTGTTTTTAGCTTAGAGTCTTAGCTTAGAGTTTATGTTGAAGTTCTAGTATAGTTTAGTTTTAGTTTAGAGTTTTAGCTTAGAGTCTTAGCTTAGAGTTTTTGTTAGAGTTGAAGTTTAGTTTAGTTTTAGTTAAGAGTTTAGAGGTTTTTTTGTTAGAGTTCTAGTTTAGTTTAGTTTTAGTTAAGAGTTTGATTTTTTACCTTTGAGTTTCAGTTAGAGTTCTAGTTTAGTTTTAGTTAAGAGTTTAGAGCTTGCCATAGAGTCTTAGCTTAGAGTTTTAGTTAGAGTTCTAGTTTAGTTTAGTTTTAGTTACAGTTCAGAATTTAGAGTTTTAGCTTAGAGTCATAGCTTAGAGTTTTACTTAAAGTTATAGTTTGGTTAAGTTTTAGTTAAGAGTTTAGAGTTTTTAGCTTAGAGTTTTTGTTGAAGTTCTAGTTTAGTTTAGTTTTAGTTAAGAGTTTAGAGTTTTAGCTTAGAGTCTTAGCTTAGAGTTTTAGTTAGAGTTGAAGTTTATTTTAATTTTAGTTAAGAATTTGATGTTTTACCTTTGAGTTTCAGTTAGAGTTCTAGTCTATTTTACTTTTAGTTTAGAGTTTAGAGTTTTTTAGCTTAGAGTCTTATCTTAGAGTTTTAGTTAAAGTTCAAGTTTAGTTTAGTTTTAGTCAAGAGTTTAGAATTTTAGCTCAGAGTCTTAGCTTAGAGTTTTTGTGAGAGTTCTAGCTTATTTTAGTTTTGAGTTCTAGTTTAGTTTACATATAGTTAAGAGTTTGGAGTTTTACCTTAGAGACTTAGCATAGAGTTTTAGTTTAGTTTAGTTTTAGTTAAGAGTTTGGTGTTTTACTTTAGAGTCTTAGTTTAGAGTTTCAGTTAGAGTTCTAGTTTAGTTTAGTCTTAGTTAAGAGTTTAGAGTTTTTAGCTTAGAGTCTTAGCTTAGAGTTTTTGTTATAGCTCTAGTTTATTTTAGTTTTAGTTAATAGTTTAGAGTTTTAGCTTAGAGTCTTAGCTTATAGTTTTTGTTAGAGTTGAAGTTTAGTTTAGTAATAGTTGGAGTTTTTAGCTTAGAGTCTTAGCTTAGAGTTTTTGTTAGAGTTCTAGTTTAGTTTAGTTTTAGTTAAGAGTTTGGTGTTTTACCTTAGAGTCATAGCTTAGACATTTAGTTAGAGTTCTAGTTTAGTTTTAGTTAAGAGTTTAGAGTTTTTAGCTTAGAGTCTTAGTTTAGAGTTTCTTGTTGCAGTTCTAGTTTAGTTTAGAGTTTTAGCTTAGACTTGGAGTTTTAATTAGAGTTCTAGTTTAGTTTAGTTTTAGTTAGGAGTTTAGAGTTTTATGTTAGAGTCTTATCATAGAGTTTTTGTTAGAGTTCTAGTTTAGTTTAGTTTTAGTTAAGAGTTTAGAGTTTTAGCTTAGAGTTTTTGTTAGAGTCCTAGTTAAGTTTAGTTATAGTTAAGAGTTTGGAGTTTGGAGTTAGGTTAGGTTAAGTTAGGTTAGGCTAGGTCAGCCTACGTACGCGCGTGTACGTAGGCTGACCTAGCCTAACCTAACTTAACCTAACTTAATCTAACCTAACCTAACCTAATCATACACCTAACTTTTTGCCTGTCTCTCACCTAACCTAAGCTAACCTAAGTGAAGCGTACGTAGGCTAACCCTAAACCTAACTTAACCTAACCTAATCTAACCTAACTTAATCTAACCTAACCTAACCATACTCGCCAGAAAAGGATTCAACCCTAACTAAAACTCTAATCTAAGACTTTAAGGTAAAACTTCTAAACTCATAACTAAAACTAAACTAAACTAAAACTCTAACAAAATCTCTAAGCTAAAACTCTAAACTCTTAACTAAGACTAAAATAAATTAGAACTTCAACAAAAACTATAAGCTAAGACTCTAAGCTAAAAACTCTAAACTCTTAACTAAAACTAAACTAAACTAGAACTCTAACAAAAACTCTAAGCTAAGACTCTAAGCTAAAATTCTAAACTCTTAACTAAAACTAAACTAAACTAGAACTCTAACTAAAACTCTAAGCTATGACTCTAAGGTAAAACTCAAAATTCTTAACTATATCTAAACTAAACTAGAACTCTAACAGAAACTCTAAGCTAGGACTCTAACCTAAAAAACTCTAAACTTTTAACTAAAATGAAACTAAACTAAAACTTCAACAAAAACTCTAAGCTATGATTCTATGATAAAACTCTAAACTCTTAAGTAAACTAAACTAGAACTCTAACAAAAACTCTAAACTACGACTCTAAGCTAAAAACTCTAAAATCTTAACTATAACTAAAATAAAATTCAACTCTAACTATAACTCTAAGCTAAGACTCTAAGCTAAAACTCTAAACTCTTAACTAAAACTAAACTAAACTTGAACTTCAACAAAAACTCTAAGCAAAAGACTCTAAGCCAAAAACTCTAAACTCTTAACTAAAACTAAAATAAACTAGAACTATAACAAAAACTCTAAGATAAGACTCTAAGCTACAATTATAAACTATTAACTAAAACTAAACAAAAACTCTAAGCTAAGACTCTAAGCTAAAATTCTAAACTCTTAACTAAAACTAAACTAAACTAGAACTCTAACTAAAACTCTAAGCCATAACTCTAATGTAAAACAGCAACCTCTTAACTAAAACTAGACTAAACTAGAACTCTGACAAAAACTCTAAGCTAGGACTCTAAGCTAAAAAACCCTAAACTCCTAACTAAAACTAAACTAAACTAAAACTTCAACAAAAACTCTAAGCTAAGATTCTATGATAAAACTCTAAACTCTTAAGTAAACTAAACTAGAACTCTAACAAAAACTCTAAACTACGACTCTAAGTTAAAAACTCTAAACTCTTAACTAAAACTAAACTAAACTTCAACTCTAACAAAAACTCTGAGCTAAGACTCTAAGCTAAAACTCTAAACTAAAACTAAACTATACTAGAACTTCAACATAAACTCTAAGCTAAGACTCCAAGCTAAAAACACTAAACTCTTAACTAAAACTAAAATAAACTAGAACTCTAACAAAAACTCTATGCTGAGACTCTAAGCTAAAACTCTAAACTCTTATGTAAAACTAAACTAAACTAGAACTCTAAGCTAATACTCTAAGGTAAAACACCAAACTCTTAACTAAAACTAAACTAAACTAGAACTCTAACTGAAAGTCAAAGGTAAAACATCAAACTCTTAACTAAAATTAAACTAAACTAGAACTCGAACAAAAACACTAAGCTAAGACTCTAAGCTAAAACTAGAAACTTTTAACTAAAACTTAAACAAACTAAAACTTAAAGTAAAACTCTAAGCTTTAACTATAAGATGAACATCTAAATTCTTAACCGTAACTAAACTAAACTTAAACTTCAAATAAAACTCTAAGCTAAGACTCTATTCTAAAACTCTAAACTCTTAACTAAAACTAAACTAAACTAGAACTCTAAAAAAAACTCTAATCTAAGACTCTAAGCTAAGACTCTAAGATAAAACTCGAAACTCTTAACTAGGACTTAACCAAACTACAACTTTAAGTAAAATTCTAAGCTATGACTCTAAGCTAAAACTCTAAATTCTGAACTGTAACTAAACTAAACTAAACTAGAACTCTGAATAAAACTCAAAGCTACAACTCTAAGCTAAAAAACTATAAACTCTTAACTAAAACTAAAATAATCACAAACTCAAAGTTAAGACTCTAAGATAAAACTCTAAACTATTGAATAAAACTAAACTAAACTAGAACTTCAACAAAAACTCTAAGCTAAAAACTCTAAACTCTTAACTAAAATTTAACCAAACTATAACTTTAAGTAAAACTCTAAGCTAAGACTCTAAGCTAAAACTCTAAATTCTGAACTGTAACTAAAACTAAACTAAACTAGAACTCTAACTAAAAGTCTAAGCTAAGACTCTATTGTAAACTCTAAACTCTTAACTAAAACTAAACTAAACTAGAACTCTAACTGAAACTAAAAGGTAAAAAAATCAAACTCTTAACTGAAATTAAACTAAACTATAACTCTAACAAAAAAAACAACTCTAAACTCTTAACTAAAACTAAACTAAATTTCAACTCTAAAAAAAATTCTAAGCTAAGACTCTAAGCTAAAACTTTAAACTAAAACTAAACTATACTAGAACTTCAACATAAACTCTAAGATAAGACTCCAAGCTAAAAACACTAAACTCTTAACTAAAACTAAAATAAACTAGAACTCTAACAAAAACTCTATGCTGAGACTCTAAGCTAAAACTCTAAACTCTTATTTAAAACTAAACTAAACTAGAACTCTAAGCTAATACTCTAAGGTAAAACACCAAACTCTTAACTAAAACTAAACTAAACTAGAACTCTAACTGAAACTCAAAGGTAAAACATCAAACTCTTAACTAACATTAAACTAAACTAGAACTCGAACAAAAAACTCTAAGCTAAGACTCTAAGCTAAAACTCTAAACTCTTAACTAAAACTTAGCCAAACTAAAACTTTAAGTAAAACTCTAAGCTATGACTCTAAGCTAAAACTCTAAATTCTTAACTGTAACTAAACTAAACTTCAACTCTAAATAAAACTCTAAGCTAAGACTATAAGTTAAAAATCTTAACTAAAACTAAATTAAACTAGAACTCTAAAAAAAACTCTAAGCTAAGACTCTAAGCTAAAACTCAAAACTCTTTACTAAAACTTAACCAAACTACAACTTTAAATAAAATTATGAGCTATGACTCTAAGCTAAAACTCTAAATTCTGAACTGTAACTAATCTAAACTAAACTAGAACTCTGAATAAAACTCTAAGCTAAGACTCTAAGCTAAAAAACTCTAAACTCTTAACTAAAACTAAACTAAACACAAACTCATAGTTAAGACTCTGAGCTAAAACACTAAACTCTTAACTAAATCTAAACTAA
>NC_142796.1:27973555-27987264 GCF_049724085.1 Artemia sp. Qi Xiang Cuo
AAATTGGAGACCCATTTCGCTACTGCCCTGCGATACTCGATTAGTTTCAAAAATATTGACTAATCGTCTAAAGGAGATTATTGGGAAGATATTAGGAGAGACTCAATACGGTGGGATAAAAGGCCGGAAAATACAGCATAGAGTTAGAATTCTGAGATATCTAGTCCTTGAAAAATAAGAAGAGCTTTTAAACGTGAGTTTTTGTATTTATTAATCTGCATAGATTTAATTAAAGCATTTGACTCGGCAGAGAGAGAAACATTATGGTCTTTAATGAAAGAGAAATTTTCTATTTGTAAAGGGTTTATAAATTTTTTTAAGAACCTTTACATAAATGCTACAGGCCAGATTGTTTTGAATGGAGAAAAGACGAGACGATTCCCCCTTGAAATTGGTTTAAGAGTAGGAGACCGGAGCTCGTCGTATCTTTTTGAGATTTACCTTGATCCTTTCATAAAATATATTGAAACACGTATTACAGGTATACCCATTCACGAGGCAAAGGTACTCAAGTCAGCAGCTTTTGTAGAGGACACAACTTTCTTAGCGAATGGATCTCAAGATGTACTGGAGGTAACTCGAGCCCTGAGATGGTATGAACAACATTATAAGGTAAAGATCCACAAGAAGAAGAGCAACATGCTACCTCTAAGTGATAATGAAAAATGGAAAAAGAGCTTGGAAAATATTTCTTGGTTACCAGTTGTGATGTCAACAAAAATACTTGGAGTTAATATTAGCACAGAAGGAAACATGTGGCAGAAGGCATGGTCTAAGAAAGTAGCAGAAATTCAGTACATGCTAAATGGCAATGAAAAAAATCGTTCTTTAACAGTATTCCAAAGAGCAACATACATCAACATGTATTGCATCCCCCGACTCCTCCATCTTGCACCCATAACCCCCCTCCCGGAGTCCCTGGCGACAGAAATTGAGAAACATATTTGGAGGTTTGTATGGCATGGTAAGGTTGAAAAACTAAACAAGGGAATGCTCTATCAACTTAAAGATAAAGGTGGAAATGGAATTTTGGATTTTCGGTCAGCCTGCAAGAACCTCCTAATAAGAAATACCATTGACTCCCTAAACGGAGGAAATCATTCTATTTTAACAAGAGAGTGGCTAATAAAAGCACTGAATGAAGAAGATTTTCCAGAAACAAAGATCCCATTGTATGCACGAAAATTTTTAAAAGTTATACAACAGGCAAAAGAAACTGGCCTGTTAGAAGTAGATGAAAAAATGAAAAAACATGAAATTAGAAATTTGTTGGAATTGACAGAAAATAAACCAATTTATCACTTAAAGGAAAATAAATCTTTTTTAAACTTTGAAACAGCATTTAGCGACCTCTATGCCTTCCCCATGGACACAGGGGTGAGTGACGTTATGTTTATGATAATATATAGGATTATGCCATATAGAGATAGAATTGCGCGTTTTATTAGAAGTGAAAACCCAAGGTGTCACCTCTGTTCAGAGGTGGTAGGCCTACTAGATGGACTATCTCATGAATTTTTGGAGTGGGAGAAAAATGAAAATATTTTTAATTTTGGTTTTGAGATAGTAAGAAATTTAGGTGTGAGTATAGAAAGTGAGGAGGATAAAAAAGGATTATAAAGTTAGATATAAGGGAAGAAAGGGAGGATAAAAAGAAAAATATGGTGTGTTTTATAGTAGGAAATTTATGCCGGTATGTATGGAGTAGAAGAAAAAGGAAGGAAAAAATATATATCGATATTTTTAAAAAGTTTTGGGATAAAGAAGTAGATTTTTTGAGAATAAGTAATAGATTTGAGAAATATTTTGAAATGAATATTTATTAAAATATGTTTTATATATTAAATTTTTTTTATTTTTTTTTTTTTTTTTTTTTTTTTTTTGGAATTTGAGCAGTTGAAAAGGGTTTTTAGAAAATGAAGAAATAAAAGAAAAAAAAAAAAAAAAACTTTGTCTAAGTGTTGAGTGTATGTTTGTGTAAGATGATGTTCAGACAAAGTTTTTATTTGGGCGTTTTTGAGGTAAGAGAGAGAGTAATTTGGGAGGATGGGATTATAAGGTAAACAGAGGGATTTTGGAGGCAAATTAAAGTATTTTCTTGGAGTTTGATAGTTGGTGCCACCGTGGAAGGGGTTCTCTATACCGGAAGGGCACCCTGCAAAGCGGCTAGGCAGATGTTGTATTAATGTTGGTTAATTGGCTGTAGAATGCCCCCAAATGAAATCTGTAAAGTATTAACTGCTCAAATTTATAGTTTGATTGTTATGATAATGTAAAGTTAAAAAAAATATGTAGGTTTTTTTTTTATTTTTATTTTTTTTTTAGTGTAGGTGGTACATAAATGTAGTTATCAGTTTCGGAAATAAAGAAGTTAGTACCACTGAGAAGAGAGTAGGTGGGTTTAAAAAAAAAGAAAAAAAAAGAAAAGAAAAAGAAAATATTAAAAAAAAAAAATTTTTTTTTAGAAAAACCTTAATTAAGCCACTTATAAGAAAGGTGATAAAAGTGAGTGTGGTAATTATCGAGGCATTAGTCTGGTCTCTGAAGGTAGCAAATTACTTGGTAATATGATACTTTTTAGACTGAGAGATGCCATAGACAAAGTTTTAAGAGAAGAACAGTGCGGTTTTAGAAAAGGTAGAGGATGCGTCGAGCAAATTTTCACTCTTAGCTTAATAATTGAGAAGTGCCTGAATTGTCAATCACCTTTGGTCCTTAGTTGTATAGATTATGAGCCAGCGTTCGGTTCTGTTGATAGAAGAGCTTTAGCAAAGGTTTTATCCTTGTATGGTATACCAGACACATACAATAAAGTGACTAGTGCTATGTATGAAAATAACACGGCTGCAGTTAAGGTAGGAAATGAGGTTAGCAGCTGGTTTTGTATTAAATCAGGAGTTAAGCAGGGCTGTGTTCTATCTCCCTTTATATGGATTTTTTGATGGATTTTGTATTAAGGAGCACAGGAAAGGCAATGGGAGACCACGGAATCAAATGGGGAGGAAAAAGTCTCCCGGACTTGGATTATGCTGATGGTTTAAGCATCCTAGAGGAAAGTGTAAGCAAAATGAATGAACTTTTAGAGGTTTTGCGAGTTCAGGGTGCTAGAATAGGTTTGAAAAGTAATGTTAAGAGGACTAAGTCACTAAGGCTAGGAATAAGTGAAGATGAAAAGGTGACGTTGGGTGATGAAAAGATTGATCAAGTGGGCAGCTTCACTTACCTTGGTAGCATTATTAGTAAAGACGGTAGGAGCAGTGAAGATGTTAAAAGTAGAATAGCCAAGGCTAAGGGTGTTTTTTCACAATTAAAAAATGTTTGGAAGAATAGGAAGATTCGTCAGTAAAGCAAGATTAGAATATTAGAAGCTACAATGATGACAGTAGTCAAATATGGCTCTGAAGCATAGGCGCTTCGAAAAGCGGATAAAGATTTTCTAGATGTTTTCCAGAGAAATGGCTTAAGGATTGTTCTGGGTACCCGGATGACTGACCGCATTTAAAACAATAGGCTGTACGAAAAATGTGGTTCAATACCGCTCTCTAGGGCTATAATGAAAAAAAGGTTGAGGTGGCTAAGGCACGTTGTGCGGATGAAGAATGACAGATTGCCGAAGATTGTTCTTTTGGGCCAACCGTCTAGGGCTAAAAGGAAATCAGGTCGTCCTCGTCTGAGGTGGGAGGACGTCATAAAGAAAGATTTAAAGGAAATGGGAACTTCCTGGGAGGGTGTAAAAAGGAAGGCTTTGAATAGATTGGGATGGAGGAGGAGCGTGCGTAGCTGTGCTAGCCTCAGGCAGCTTGGTGCTGTGGTGAGTTGTTACTACTACTAGTAGTAGTAGTATTACATCAGAAGACACTCTGCGTGTCCATGTTGTCAAAAGGCCGTATCTGCAATATCCTAGTTATGGCTATGAATATACTAGGAAGTCGAAACTTCCCAGGAATGTTGGGGAGGATGTTGTACTATATCAAAGGACAACATCTGCGTCAAAGTTATTAAAAGGACGCATTTGCAATATCTGAGAAGCGGCTAAAGGTATCAAATGGAACTATCAGGGAATGTTGAAATAAAAAAAACAAAACAAAATGTGCATCCAGGTTGACAAAAGTATTTCCACATGGGTGGGAGGAGGTGAATTTCCACATGGTGGATTTTTCCGAGGGTGGAATTTTCCGAGGAAGAGGAATACGCAGTACCCCATCTCCATGGGTAGTAATAATGTGTCTTTTTACTTTTTTGTCTCAGCGGTGATAGCATTGACCCAGTGCTTCCAGAGCATTCGGAGGGGCCATATTTGAACGAGAATCAAAATATCTGGTACATTTTTAAAGTAACAAAACAAACCATATCACAGCAAAGTGCCATTTTCTGCCACAAAACATTAATCTTGGCCAAGAGGGAAATCGAATTTGAGCATGGGTAGTATAATCTTGTGTTTCCTCTTTCTTTTTTCCTCCCAGAGGTGATCTCACTAAACAAGAAGTTGAAGATAATCACCAAGGGGCTCATTTAAATGGAAACTAAAAGCTCTAGCACTCTTTTTAGGTAAAAACAAATCGCCTTAAAGTGTCTTTAATAAAGTGTCTTTTCCCCCACAAAACGACTGTTTTGCCCAATAAGGCCCAAAATTCAGGTGAGTGGAAGTTCTATCTGTTGAAATACACTTGATTATTATTCGAAACGAAGAATTAATAAACTATCATACATTATACAGAAATCCTGTTGTTTATGGTGATGCTAGAAATCCAAATTAGAAAGCTATGATGCGGGTTTCTGCGTCCTAACACTCCGTAGACACCGTCAATTTAAATTTGTCTATATAAAAAAGAGCTACACACCGTACCAAATTAAGCACTAATAATAATAATATATTTCTCATTCATTATACAGTTTAAGAACTGGAGTGTCAAACAAATAGAAAGCAAAAACGAAATAATAGATGCAAATAAAAAAGTCGTTTTCAATTGGATTAAAAAGTAGAAGTTTTCTTTCTTCCTCGAGAATTTATAAATATAAAGAAAAACGAGCGACGAAAAACGGATTGGGCTTTACCGAACTCAGATATCAAAATGCTCGAAGTTATAAATGCATAAATGAAAAAAGTCGATGACTTCAGGAAAATGATAAAAAGATCAACTTATGTAAAGCCCCATCCGTTTTGGGCCCCTCATTTTAACATATATTCATAGATTCTCAAGAAAAAAAATGTTCCAATTTTGGGTCTTTCTATTTTATTCTCATGAAATTGTATTTATTTTTATGGCATCATTTATACACTTCGTATTTCTAACTATTATGCCTTCTCGGTTTTGATCTTGCTGAGTTTTTTTTTATTAATTTTAATTACCACTTTCAAGAAATGTTATTACACCGTCGTCGGAAGTGCCTATACTGATAAGATTTGAAATTAACTGAACGTTCGCAAGTGGTCAAAAATGGCTTATAAATTTAATAAATTTACATGACGTACAAAAATCTAAAATTTGGTGAATTAAGGAAACAAGCTAAAAGTATAAAAACATAATATACAGCGAAAGTGAATTAAACCACACTCATCGTAAATCTATCATGTTACAGTGACTACCTCGACAAGAGTAAAGAACACCCAGTGTTTGAGAATATATTCTTAAAAAAAAAAAAAAAAATACATATTCTTTAAGTTTAAGCCTAAAATACTGTATTTTCCCACTGTGAAGGCTTCCTAAAGCGCTATACGTTTTTGCTCTACAAGAACCTTATATTGTTCTGTGTTTTGAGTAAAGCGCAAGTTTTTTTTTCAAATGAACAAGCTTTTTAATTTCTCGTTTTCCTGTAAAAACAACATTGCCGAATTCCAAAGGATTCCAGGAGAACTTCTGAAATTAGACGATTTTGCCCCGTTGATCTTTCGCTACAAATTGGTTAGTGATATTAACCAATTTATTTTTTAAATTGATTAATAATCGTGATTATTAACAAATAAATAAGCTTTATTGAATTCTATAAATTAAATCGTTCTTAAGGGCAGAAATGAAATAGGCAGCAGTACCAAATAAGTTAATAGTGAAATTTATGACTAAACAAAGAAGAAAAAGAATATACTAAAACATAAAGATTACCGTTCCAAATCAGTCTACAAGTCTGTAGTACTTACACAAACTAATACACATTTTGTTTTCAATAATAATAATTCCTTACTAAAGTGTCAAAAGTTTATGCAAGAACTAGAAAGCCTTTTCCCAGATTCAAGTAAGTGATAATGATTCCTAAAGGATCTTTTTTCTGCCACAGCCCTTATGAATTCCTCTCTTAAAACAGAGGGGGAAGGGCACGTCATTTAAGTGCTTTTTTTTAAACAAAAAAGAAAAAAAAGCAAAAAAAGTCAGAAGTAAATTGCTCGCAAATAAATGAACAAATATATTGGTGACAAGCCTGGAAAAACCGTATTGTCTTTCCAATTAAACTCCCTTGTCTATTGTTTCAAATAATCGGATTAAAGCCAATGTTTGGATTACCTTACCAGCCAAGGCCAGACACAGAGTCTAATTGATTCTAAGAGATACTACGGTTGGGAAAAATAGAGGGGGAAATTAAGTCACTTCCATTTAGGTAAATAGCTGTCTCTAAATTTCAAACCTAGATCTTTCTTTAGGACATCTAATTAACTCCGGAGCTCCTGGCTTCTCAATTAGAAAAACTAAGTTAGCGTTGTATGTTTTATTTTCAGCGCAACTTGGATCATAATTTAGCCGGACTTCACTCATTATTCCTTTCTAGGTGCAAAAAGTATATCTTAGTATATCCTGGATTTATTAATGACAATTTTAACACAGCCACCTACCACACCTAATTTGCACCTACTACCCCCTGCACACGTGTTAATAGCTTAATAGTATTTGATGATCAAACAGTTCGTGGTAACCAACTGTAAGTAAGCAGTGAGCCGTCTCGTTAGCAACTGAAAATCTAAAAAACGGAATTTTGATACCTATCAAAGGAATTTGGCTTATTATTATTATTATTAGGAATTGGCTAAAGGAATTTAGTCTTACTGATTAAAGGCTACGAGCCTGAAAAAATTTGCTTGATTTTCAAAAAGAGAAGGAACACCCCCTAAAAGTATTAGAATCTTAATGAAAATCCCAACATCAGATACAGAGCATCAAGAAATCCTACTGTAGTGGTTTCAAACTCCTATATGCAAAAATGTGGAATTGTGTATTTTTTGCAAAAAAAAAAAAAAAAAAAAAAAAAAAAATCACGGATGCGTGTTTGATTATTTTTTTTGTTAGTTTTCCCCAGGGACGATAGTATCGACCCAGTGGTCCTAGAATATCGCGAGAGGGTGGTAACCTAGCCCCCCACCCTTTTTTCCCAAAGTCGTCCGATCAAAATTTTGAGATACACATTTTGTTCATCATAGTTGAAAGGCCCAATAACTATGCCTTTGGACATAACATAACCCCTCCCAAGTCCCAGGGGAAAGGTCTTTAAGTCATAAAATTTGCCCGTTTTTTACACATAGCTTTTGCTATTGTGAAGTATGTATACATTTTCGGGTGGGGAGGGGGCAAATGTTTTACTTGAAGTTTTCCAAGGGGGAATTTTCTATGGGGAGGGAAATTTCAAGGGGACGAACTTATCAGTGGAAATTATACATCTCGGAAATTTGCCAGAATTCCTGTACACATTTCTTTTTAAATCTCTTGTTTTCTCATTCCCGTCTCAGTTTTACGCGTGGAATTGTTAAGGGTAATTGTCCGGAGTAAATTTTCACCAAGATTGAATTGTCTAGAGGATGTTTCCGTGGGAAGAGGTATTTCTCCGTGGAGGTGCGGTCAGATTTCCTGGCGTTACTTAAAAACGATCAGAAATTAAATTAAAAAAACAGTTGTTTCAACTGAAAGTATGGAGCAATATTAAAACTTAAAACGAACAGAAATTATTACGTGTAGGAAGGGGATTGCCCCCTCCTCTACACTTCGGTCATGATGCTTAAATTTGAATTTTGTCCCAATTCTTTAAGAACGACTCCTGAAACACAACACTCGTTTAATTAGAACGATAGGAAGCTTTTTTAAATTTCTAAGGAACTTTAGCGTAAAGAGCGAGGTGTTGAGGAGGGGACAATCCCATTCATACGCGTAATAATTTCTGTTGGTTTTAAGTTTTAATGATGCTCCTTATTTTCCATTGAAAAAACTTGTTTTTTTTTATTTAATTTTTAAGAGAGATACATTAGGCCTTCAAAAGTCAGGCCGCAGGTAGAGGCTCTCAAGTAAGCTTAACATAAAATTTGCTTTTAAAGACATTGCAATTCAGTAATAGAAGGAGCGAAAGCCATTGATTCGGAATAACTCATTTCCCCAGGAAACTACTACAAATCATTTGACGATTTTGAGACCAAGAACTATCCGGTCATGCAACTTCGCCTACGGAACATGGTATTCAATAGTATTTTCAGGTCATTCACGACTTGTTGGTAGATCTAAAAAATTGCATCAAGCCCTCAGGCACCTTTGGGATTTGCCGAACATCAAAAAGAAAAAAGACATTACCCGAAATTTTTAAGTAAATTACACTATCAGATTCAGCATATCGGAAAACATAATTGTAGAACTTTCAAGCTCCTATCTATAAAAATGTGGAGTTTTGTATTTTTGCCAGAATGATCACGCATGCGTGTTTGCTTTTTTCCCCTGGGGAGATCCTATCAAACTAATAACCGGAGAAGATCGGGAAAGGGCTTTGTCAAACCGAAATTAAAATTTCTAGTGCCCTTTTTAAGAGACCAAAAAGATTGGAGGGCAACTATCCCCTCCATAACCTCTCTTTTCCAAAAACACCTGACCAAAATTTTTAGGTAGCCATTTTGTTAAGCATAGTTGAAAGTTGCAATGGCTATGCCTTTGGGGATGACATGAACCCCCACAGTTCTTGAAGAAAGGGCAATAAGTTATGAAGTTTGCCCGTTGTACACATTGAGTATTTTTACTGGGGAACATACACATATTTGTCGGGGGAGATTTTCGTGGGGGTATCTTTCACATGGAGAATTTGCCGTAGAAGGGAAAGTCTCCGGTGGTGATTTTCCAGGGGAGTTGTACACGGGGGAATTTGCCAGAATTCAGGTACCGAATTCTTTCTATTTGTCTTACGTTCTCTTTGGCGACTCAATTTTACGTGGGAAGATTTTCCAGAAGAGTTGTCCTGGAGAAACTTTCTGTGACGAGGGAATTGTCTGAAAAAAATTTCTCACAGAAAGGGGGCTGGGATTTTCTGCATGATTTGAAAAACAATCAAAAACCATATAAAAACACGTTTCCTTAAATGGAAGTAAGGAGAATTTTCCAGGGGGATTGTCCACACGAGATTTTCAGCAAGAAATTGTCCCCATAAAATTTTCCTTGGGGTAATTTTCCGAGGAGGATTTTACGCGGAAATAAATTTTTGTAGAGGGATTTTCCAAGGAAGGGAGGTGGATTTTCCCACACAATTTGAAAGAAAGCTTTTCGATTGATAAAAAAAAAGCAAAATCAAAACTAAAAACGAACAGAAATTATTCTAGTCCAGTAAAAGTACGGTTTGACCGGAACAAAATTGCAACAAAAGGTTTTTTTACACCAAAATGTTAAGAAAAAATCGCTGAGCAACATATCCAAAATTCGCTAAAATCGCCCGTCGAGAAAACCTTCTGGGCTGCTGGGCGGAAGGGACAAAAAAATAGGTTTTTCTATTTTTGACATTTAGGAAGCCTTTTTTACACTTAAATATTCAAAAAAAAATCGCTGAACAACATATCCGAAATCTGCTAAAATCGCTCGTCGGAAAAATCTTCTACGGCTGCTTAAAGGGGGTGGAAGGGACAAAAAAAAATCGGGTTTTCTTTTTTGGACCATTAGGAAGTTTTTTTTACACTAAAATGTTCAGAAAAAATCGCTGAACAACATATCCAAATTCCGCGAACATCTCCCGCCGGGAAAAACTTCTGGGGCAGCTTAAAGGGGGTGAAAGGGGGGAATTTTTTTTCGATTTTTGTTATTTCTGTACGTTCGGGGACTCGATTCTGGTATAAATCAACTCGCTGAAACCGAAAATGATGTTACTTTTATTCTAACACGACTGTAACTTACATTAAACTATAAATAAGATTTTAATAACTCCATCGAAAAAATAAAGGAAATAGCTTTTCTTCCAAAGTGCTAAAAGATCAGATCAATGGAAGCCTGAAATACTTCAAACAGCAACACAGAAAAATCTTGAACGGCAATTTAAAGGAGCAGAGAAGTCCCCACTCTTTATTGCTTCGTTAATCGTTGGAAACCTGGTTATCAGATGAGAATCAACCGTGTGAAGACCAGACTGTAGAAAAGGAAACTATAGGCATAGAAGCATAGAAACTTGAAAAATCATTCTTATTATCGGCTTCTTTTACAGCTGGAAAACAAAAACATTAACACGCCTATATTTAAATCACAGTTTTAATAATCATCATTTTCAGATCACATAATATTGAGAATCATCATTTCATTAATGAGCACTACAAAAGAGCATAACCACCGTTATTGCAAAACACTAAGATTCTTCTTCTTCTAGAGATGTTGGTTCAGAGTTATTACAGTTTGTTCCCATGCACTCTTCGCAAGCAAGTGAGCAGGGCATGCCATTCTTACGGCAAGTGCATCTGGCCGTATCGCAACCTGGTTTACATTTGCAGTGGATAATTTGAAGAAGACTTCGGGGAGGTGGTTTCTTCTCCGTCATTACTGGGATGTAACTATCAGCAGAGAGTTGCCATCCCCAGTTCTCCAGTTTCATTGCAGCAGCCTCGCTTTTCCATTCCATTACCTGCAAATGCACGCGAAAAGAACGGGACTTCGCAGCTGAGGGTGTGGGAGGCATCCGATCAGGGCAGAAAAATGTGGAAGAGGAAGCAAGCTTGGCCAAGAACAGACGATGTCTCAAGGACATGAGAGTTTATTCAGGCTTTCTTTTATAAATTCTCAAAAGAGCTTGTTCACCAGTTACAATGAGCTCGTCTTTCGTAGCCTTCGAGTCCATAAAGACCTTAGCAACCTCACAGAAAGACGGATCGGACCAGTACAATGACAGTCTGACCGATTTACCAATTCCTAGTAATCTCGAAGTGGTGTCACAACCTAGGAACGCGTGCAGAAATAGAATTGCACCGCATATGTCCCTTAGTTTTCTTTGATGGAGCAAATATTCCATAGATTATGTTCGTTTGAAGCTTTCGTCTTGGATCTGAAATACAGGCCTTTGCGGGTTGCAGTGACATGATAAAGGAGAAGGATAAGGAGGTCAGTATCGTTGCCAATGAAATACGTCAACTAAGTTCTTGCACTATGAATGGCTGTGGTTGCAATCAGGACATCCGCGTCAGCAGAGACATGTTGTACCGAACAACCTGCTGAGGACAATTTTTCTCCTATCGCTAGAATTATCCGCTGCTTGTTTGTGCTGTTTTGCAAGAACTCTTCCTTCTTTCTTGTTAATTTTGTTGTACCAGTAAATTCTGCCACTAGGCACTGTTTACCTCTGGAACGTTTGAGGTAAGCCATACCTTTCGTCGAAGGACAATTGTCAGATCTATCAGAAACTACCGAAGCTATACCAAATCTAGTGGTGACATACTTGACGTAATTTTCGCAAATGAAGTCAATTGTAGAGTTGGGTTGCCAAGTCAATTTCTGGAGCAGCCAGCCGCCGTCAACGACACAGTGGCAAGAGTCTAAGCGCTTATCTGAATGGTCCCCTTACGCCTTTCGAATTGCATTTGACAGAGATGGTTTGTCGGCAGGACATAGAACTTCAAAGGATCCAAAAAGGGATGGGGGATACGTACAAAGCTCATACGACAAAAGGTTTCGAAGATCGAATTCTTCCCGGTTCACCTACGTATGAGGCAACATATCAAGTCTATAAAGTCTACTTACTCATAATAATGTGTCTGACAAACTAGCTGATATAGCAGTCAGCTACTTTTGAAGATAGATGACGATCCTTTTGTGTGCGCTGTGCAGCCTGCGTTTTCGAAAACTAACTTTACCTAGTCTTTAATGGACCGTTTATACTAGAATATTCAATTTTCTATGCGTCTTTGCTTAGTCTCTCTTTTTCTAAAGTCTAGTTTTCACAAGTTTGATTCTCATCAGATAACCAGGTTCCCGACGACTAGCGAAGCAAAAAAGAGTGAGGTACTTCTCTGCTCCTTTAAGTTCGAGATTTTCCTGTATTGCTTTTCGCAGGCTGTTCGAAGTATTTCAGGCATCCATTGATCTGATCTTTCTGTAAAACTTCGGAAGAAAAACTACTTCCTTTATTTTGGCAATGGAGTTATTAAAATCTTATTTTTGTAGTTTAATATAAGTAAGAGGAGTGTTATAATAAAAGTGATATCATTTTCGGTTTCAGTGAGTTAATTTATACTAGAATCGAGTCTCCGAACTTACCGAAATAACAAAAATCGAAAAAAGGATTTTCACATCTTTCACCCCTTTTAAGCAGCCCCAGAAGGTTTTCCCGGCGGGCGATTTTATGAATTTTGGATATGTTGTTCAGCAATTTTTTTTCAACATTTTATTGTAAAAAAGGCTTCCTAAATGTCAAAACTGAAAACAACTATTTTTTGCCCCCTTCCACCCCCTTTAAGCAGCCCCAGAACGTATTCCCGTTGAGTGATTTTAGCGGATTTTGGATATGTTGTTTAGCGATTTTTTTTTGAACATTTTAGTGTAAAAAAAAACCTTTTGTTGCAATTTTGTCTGGGTCGACCCATTTTTCTCCGTACTTTTCCTGGACTATTCCGCAGTTAAAGGCTGTCCCTTCCTCAATCTCTCGCTCTTTACACTAAAGTCTGACTTTTTAGCCCAATTCTTTAAAAACGACTAATGAAACATAAGGGCTGTGTAGTTGGAATACGAAGCTTTTTTTTTAAGCACTAACAGACACCAAACTGGATAGTTAATAGAAAGAATCGAAAGAGTTAATAACATACCGGGCCATACTCTTTTTGAAAACATCAAATGCAAGTAGAATTTCTGTTGCACTATACTTTTCAACAATGAAAGTGCTTCGACTTTCTTCAACTTTTGAGCGCTTCGAGACCATATAGGATAAATTTAAATAAAGTCTTATAGTAAGCAAAAATGATGCTTCTGGCCCAGTTTTTAGGTAGTTTCTGAGTTGTTTTTTTTGGCACTTTGCTCCTCGGAGAATAATTAGCTTTTCTATGCTGTCCCTACAATGTATAAACGGTGTATACAATACAGTCCATATATACAGCACCTAAACTACTGTGAAATACAATGTGTTATGCACTACAATATTTCGTAAAGTGTATCAAATATAATGTATGAAGTTCACTGGACTGCAGGATTTTTTTTTTTTTGCAGTTTAAAAAAAAAGAAAAGAACATAATTTGGAGTTTACCAATTTTGGTAAATTATTATTTGAATTTCAAAGCGATTTCTAATGTCGTACTAGAATGCATTTTTCCCTCGTAACCTTATGCTAATAATATATCGCTTCTTTAATATATTCAAGCTATTGTTTCTTAGAAGTCTTATTGCTAATTATTCTTTGTTTTCTTTCTTTATCCTTTCTTTATGACAGAAACACCTTCTTTTCCAAACGTATTCTATATCAAAGATTCATTTCTTTGCTATTGAACGGCTTCTTACAGTGGCTTTGACCGAACTTGATAT
>NC_142796.1:27987764-28026184 GCF_049724085.1 Artemia sp. Qi Xiang Cuo
CTGCTGAAATATTTCAACTCTTGCATTTCAACGAAAGAAATTCAAAATGAACTTTGAAAAATCATGAAAATGTATCTATGACAAGGTAAACCACAACCAAACACTACTGAAATATTCCAACTCTTGCAATTCAACGAATGAAATTCAAAAAGAACTTTGAAGAATCAAGAAAATGTAACTGTGACAAGGTAAACCACAACCAAACACTACTGAAATATTCCAACTCTTGCATTACATGGAAAGCAATTCAAAATGAACTTTGAAAAATCATGAAAATGTCACTGTGACAAGGAAAACCACAGCCAAACACTACTGAAATATTCCAACTCTTGCATTTCAACGAAAGCAATTCAAAAAGAACTTTGAAAAATCAAGAAAATGTAACTGTGACAAGGTAAACCACAACCAAACACTACTGAAATATTCCAACTCTTGCATTTCAATGAAATAAATTCAAAATCAACTTTAAAAAATCAAGAAAATGTAACTGTGACAAGGTAAACCACAACCATACACTACTGAAATATTCCAACTCTAGCATTTCAATGAAAGAAATTCAAAATAAACTTTGAAAAATCATGAAAATGTAACTGTGACAAGGTAAACCACAACCAAACACTAGTGAAATATTCCAACTCTTGCATTTCAACGAATGAAATTCAAAAAGAACATTGAATAATCAAGAAAATGTAACTGTGACAAGGTAAACCTCAACCAAACACTACTGAAATATTCCAACTCTTGCATTTCATCGAAAGCAATTCAAAATGAACTTTGAAAAATCATGAAAATGTAACTGTGACAAGGTAAACCACAGCCAAACACTACTGAAATATTCCAACTCTTGCATTTCAACGAAAGCAATTCAAAAAGAACTTTGAAAAATCAAGAAAATGTAACTGTGACAAGGTAAACCACAGCCAAACACTACTGAAATATTCCAACTCTTGCATTTCAATGAAAGAAATTCAAAATGAACTTTGAAAAATCAAGAAAATGTAACTGTGACAAGGTAAACCACAACCATACACTACTGAAATATTCCAACTCTGGCATTTCAACGAAATAAATTCAAAATGAACTTTGAAAAATTAAGTGAATGTAACTGTGACAAGGTAAACCACAACCAAACACTACTGAAATATTCCAACTCTTGCATTTCAACGAAAGAAATTCAAAATGAACTTTGAAAAATTAAGGGAATGTAACTGTGACACGGTAAACCACAACCAAACACTAGTGAAATATTCCAACTCTTGCATTTCAACGAAAGAAATTCAAAATGAACTTTGAAAAATTAAGGGAATGCAACTGTGACAGGGTAAACTACAATAAAACACTACTGAAATATTCCAACTCTTGCATTTCAACGAAAGAAATTCAAAATGAACTTTGAAAAATCAAGAAAATGTAACTGTGACAAGGTAAACCATGACCAAACACTACTGAAATATTCCAACTCTTGCATTTCAATGAAAGAAATTCAAAATGAACTTTGAAAAATCAAGAAGATGTAACTGTGACAAGGTAAACCGCAACCAAACACTACTGAAATATTCCAACTCTTGCATTTCAACGAAAGAAATTCGAAATGAACTTTGAAAAATCAAGAAAATGTAACTGTGACATGGTAAACCACAACCAAACACTAGTGAAATATTCCAACTCTTGCATTTCAACGAAAGAAATTCAAAATGAACTTTGAAAAATTAAGGGAATGTAACTGTGACAGGGTAAACTACAATAACACACTACTGAAATATTCCAACTCTTTCAATTCAACGAAATAAATTCACAATGAACTTTGAAAAATAAAGAAAATGTAACTGTGACAAGGTAAACCACAAACAAACACTAGTGAAATATTCCAACTCTTGCATTTCAATGAAAGAAATTCAAAATAAACTTTGAAAAATAAAGAAAATGTAACTGTGACAATGTAGACCTCAACCAAACACTACTCAAATATTCCAACTCTTGCATTTCAACGAAATAAATTCAAAATGTACTATGAAAAATAAAGGGAATGTAACTGTGACATGGTAAACCTCAAACAAACACTAGTGAAATATTCCAACTCTTGCATTTCAACGAAAGAAATTCAAAATGAACTTTGAAAAATTAAGGGAATGTAACTTTGACAGGGTAAACTACAACAACACACTACTGAAATATTCCAACTCTTGCATTTCAACGAAAGAAATTCAAAATGAACTTTGAAAAATCAAGAAAATGTAACTGTGACAAGTTAAACCACAACCAAACACTACTGAAATATTCCAACTCTTGCATTTCAATGAAAGAAATTCAAAATGAACTTTGAAAAAATCAGACCTTTGGAGGGGGAGGGGGCCGGGGGGAGGGGGTCGTTCTGTGTCTCAATGCACAAAAAAAGTATAAAAAATGGGGAGGGAATGGGAGGGGGAGGGGGGGGAGGAGGAGGAGGAGGTGGGAGGAGGAGGGAGGAGGGAGGAGGAGGAGGGAGGAGGAGGAGGAGGAGGAGGAGGAGGGAGGAGAAGGGAGGAGGAGGAGGAGGGAGGAGTAGGGAGGAGGAGGGGGCCGGGGGAGGGCCTTTGGGGCACAGGGAGGGCCTTTGGGGCACAGGGAGGGCCTTTGGGTGCCTGGGGGACATTTGGGGACCGGTGGATGGCCTTTGGGACCCCGTTGGTCCTTTGGGAGCTCGATGGGCCTTTGGGGGGCCCGGGGATGGCCTTTGAGGGTCTGGGTGGGCCTTTGGGGCGCCGGTGGCCCTTTGGGAGCTTGGGGGGCCTTTGAGGGTCCGGGGGGCAGTTGGGGGCCTGGGGGACATTTGGGGACCGGTTGAGGGCCTTTGGGAGCTTGGGGGGCCTTTGAGGACCGGGGGGTTCCTTTGGGGTTGGGGTAGGAGGATTGGAACCCTTTGGGGTTGGGTTATAGGACCTCACAACACTGTTCAAATGAAACTTGTGTATTATAACGACCACAGAGTTTCACCATTAAATTCTCTTCTAAAATCTTTCCTAAAATCTTCTTTTAAAATGTCTCTATCCGTTACGCCGAAATAGTTCCATAACCTGTCTAAAACGGTTTCGCCCAAATAATCCCTAAACGTAAATTCAGCGTGTTCCTTTATTATTGGCATCTCTGCACTAAAACATTTCAAATTAATATGAAACCTTTTCGCGCGCTAAAACAATTCATCGCTAAGATGTTTCTTGCCTAATTGTTTCCATGGCCTGTGGTTATTAATATCCTTTGGAGTTCGACCAGTAGAACTGTTCCCGAGGCAAAGACATTAATGATATGGATCTATTCCTGGAGAAATGTTTCTAGGCGGAAATTTTTAAAGTCTGACAGATGATGTCATTGATTGATTGATCTGTCAAGAAAAGGGGAAATTAATTTGTTGTTTCTAAGGGGAATTATTGATTCACGATAGGTGGATTGAGGTCGACAGCACAGGTGTTCTGACTCGTGACAGCACCACGTGGTTTATGTTTTTCTCAGTGAGAAAGTTCCTGTTTTTTCAAATTCTCACTGACAAAAACCATAAAAACATACAAAAATGTGAGAAAGTTCCTGTTTTTCAAATTCTCACTGAAAAAAACCATAAAAACAGACACAAATGTGACAAATTTCATGGTTTTTCAAGTGAGAAAATTCCTGTTTTTTCATTCTCACTGAGAAAACCATAAACCACGTGGTTCGTACGGGACTCAATAAGGCATCTCTACTGGTGTGTTTTATAGTAGGAAATTTATGCCGGTATGTATGGAGTAGAAGAAAAAGGAAGGAAAAAATATATATCGATATTTTTAAAAAGTTTTGGGATAAAGAAGTAGATTTTTTGAGAATAAGTAATAGATTTGAGAAATATTTTGAAATGAATATTTATTAAAATATGTTTTATATATTAAATTTTTTTATTTTATTTTATTTTATTATTTTTTTTTTTTTGGAATTTGAGCAGTTGAAAAGGGTTTTTAGAAAATGAAGAAATAACAGAAAAAAATAAAAATAAAAAACTTTGTCTAAGTGTTGAGTGTATGTTAGTGTAAGATGATGTTCAGACAAAGTTTTTTATTTGGGCGTTTTTGAGGTAAGAGAGAGAGTAATTTGGGAGGATGGGATTATAAGGTAAACAGAGGGATTTTGGAGGCAAATTAAAGTATTTTCTTGGAGTTTGATAGTTGGTGCCACCGTGGAAGGGGTTCTCTATACCGGAAGGGCACCCTGCAAAGCGGCTAGGCAGATGTTGTATTAATGTTGGTTAATTGGCTGTAGAATGCCCCCAAATGAAATCTGTAAAGTATTAACTGCTCAAATTTATAGTTTGATTGTTATGATAATGTAAAGTTAAAAAAATTTGTAGGTTTTTTTTTTATTTTTTTTTTAGTGTAGGTGGTACATAAATGTAGTTATCAGTTTCAGAAATAAAGAAGTTAGTACCACTGAGAGGTGAGGAGGTGGGTTTAAAAAAAAAGAAAAAAAAAGAAAAGAAAAAGAAAATATTAAAAAAATAAATTTTTTTTTTAGGAAAACCTTAATTAAGCCACTTATAAGAAAGGTGATAAAAGTGAGTGTGGTAATTATCGAGGCATTAGTCTGGTCTCTGAAGGTAGCAAATTACTTGGTAATATGATACTTTTTAGACTGAGAGATGCCATAGACAAAGTTTTAAGAGAAGAACAGTGCGGTTTTAGAAAAGGTGGAGGATGCGTCGAGCAAATTTTCACTCTTAGGTTAATAGTTGAGAAGTGCCTGCATTGTCAATCACCTTTGGTCCTTAGTTTTATAGATTATGAGCCAGCGTTGATTCTGTTGATAGAAGAGCTATAGCAAAGGTTTTATGCTTGTATGGTATACCAGACAAATACATTAAAGTGATTAGTGCTATGTATGAGAATAACACTGCTGCAGTTAAGGTAGGAAATGAGGTTAGCTGCTGGTTTTGTATTAATTCAGGACTTAAGCAGGGTTATGTTCTATCTCCTTTTATATGGATTTTTTGATGGATTTTGTATTAAGGAGCACAGGAAAGGCAATGGGAGACCACGGAATCAAATGGGGAGGAAAAAGTCTCCCGGACTTGGATTATGCTGATGGTTTAAGCATCCTAGAGGAAAGTGTAAGCAAAATGAATGAACTTTTAGAGGTTTTGCGAGTTCAGGGTGCTAGAATAGGTTTGAAAATTAATGTTAAGAGGACTAAGTCACTAAGGCTAGGAATAAGTGAAGATGAAAAGGTGACGTTGGGTGATGAAAAGATTGATCAAGTGGGCAGCTTCACATACATTGGTAGCATTATTAGTAAAGACGGTGGCAGCAGTGAAGATGTTAAAAGTAGAATAGCCAAGGCTTAGGTTTTTTTTTCATAGTTAAAAAATTGGAAGTATAGGAAGATAAGTCTGCAAACCGAGATTAGAATATTAGAAGCTACAGTTATGACAGTAGTCAAATATGACTCTGAAGCATGGGCGCTTCGAAAAGCGGATAAAGATTTTCTAGATGTTTTCCAGAAAAATTGCTTAAGGATTGTTCTGGGTACCCGGATGACTGACCGCATTTCAAACAATAGGCTGTACGAAAAATGTGGTTTAATACCGCTCTCTAGGGCTATAATGAAAAAAAGGTTGAGGTGGCTAAGGCACGTTGTGCGGATGAAGAATGACAGATAGCCGAAGATTGTTCTTTTGGGCCAACCGTCTAGGGCTAAAAGGAAATCAGGTCGTCCTCGTCTGGGGTGGGAGGACGTCATAAAGAAAGACTTAAAGGAAATGGGAACTTCGTGGGAGGGTGTTAAAAGGGAGGCTTTGAATATGTTGGGATGGAGGAGGAGCGTGCGTAGCTGTGTTGGCCTCAGGCGGATTGGTGCTGCGGTGAGTTGTTACTACTACTAGTAGTAGTAGTATTACATCTGAAGACACTCTGCGTGTCCATGTTGTCAAAAGGTCGTATCTGCAATATCCTAGTTATGGCTATGAATATACTAGGAAGTCGAAACTTCCCAGGAATGTTGGGGAGGATGTTGTACTAAATCAAAGAACAACATCTGCGTCAAAGTTATTAAAAGGACGCATTTGCAATATCTGAAAGCGGCTAAAGGTATCAAATGGAACTATCAGGGAATGTTGAAATAAATAAAAAAAAACAAAATGTGCATCCAGGTTGACAAAAGTATTTCCACATGGGTGGGAGGAGGTGAATTTCCACATGGTGGATTTTTCCGAGGGTGGAATTTTCCGAGGAAGAGGAATACGCAGTACCCCATCTCCATGGGTAGTAATAATGTGTCTTTTTACTTTTTTGTCTCAGCGGTGATAGCATCGACCCAGTGCTTCCAGAGCATTCGGAGGGGCCATATTTGAACGAGAATCAAAATATCTGGTACATTTTTAAAGTAACAAAACAAACCATATCACAGCAAAGTGCCATTTTCTGCCACAAAACATTAATCTTGGCCAAGAGGGAAATCGAATTTGAGCATGGGTAGTATAATCTTGTGTTTCCTCTTTCTTTTTCCTCCCAGAGGTGATCTCACTAAACAAGAAGTTGAAGATAATCACCAAGGGGCTCATTTAAATGGAAACTAAAAGCTCTAGCACTCTTTTTAGGTAAAAACAAATCGCCTTAAAGTGTCTTTAATAAAGTGTCTTTTCCCCCACAAAACGACTGTTTTGCCCAATAAGGCCCAAAATTCAGGTGAGTGGAAGTTCTAACTGTTGAAATACACTTGATTATTATTCGAAACGAAGAATTAATAAACTATCATACATTATACAGAAATCCTGTTGTTTATGGTGATGCTAGAAATCCAAATTAGAAAGCTATGATGCGGGTTTCTGCGTCCTAACACTCCGCAGACACCGTCAATTTAAATTTGTCTATATAAAAAAGAGCTACACACCGTACCAAATTAAGCACTAATAATAATAATATATTTCTCATTCATTATACAGTTTAAGAACTGGAGTGTCAAACAAATAGAAAGCAAAAACGAAATAATAGATGCAAATAAAAAAGTCGTTTTCAATTGGATTAAAAAGTAGAAGTTTTCTTTCTTCCTCGAGAATTTATAAATATAAAGAAAAACGAGCGACGAAAAACGGATTGGGCTTTACCGAACTCAGATATCAAAATGCTCGAAGTTATAAATGCATAAATGAAAAAAGTCGATGACTTCAGGAAAATGATAAAAAGATCAACTTATGTAAAGCCCCATCCGTTTTGGGCCCCTCATTTTAACATATATTCATAGATTCTCAAGAAAAAAAATGTTCCAATTTTGGGTCTTTCTATTTTATTCTCATGAAATTGTATTTATTTTTATGGCATCATTTATGCACTTCGTATTTCTAACTATTATGCCTTCTCGGTTTTGATCTTGCTGAGTTTTTTTTTATTAATTTTAATTACCACTTTCAAGAAATGTTATTACACCGTCGTCGGAAGTGCCTATACTGATAAGATTTGAAATTAACTGAACGTTCGCAAGTGGTCAAAAATGGCTTATAAATTTAATAAATTTACATGACGTACAAAAATCTAAAATTTGGTGAATTAAGGAAACAAGCTAAAAGTATAAAAACATAATATACAGCGAAAGCGAATTAAACCACACTCATCGTAAATCTATCATGTTACAGTGACAACCTCGACAAGAGTAAAGAACACCCAGTGTTTGAGAATATATTCTTAAAAAAAAAAAAAATACATATTCTTTAAGTTTAAGCCTAAAATACTGTATTTTCCCACTGTGAAGGCTTCCTAAAGCGCTATACGTTTTTGCTCTACAAGAACCTTATATTGTTCTGTGTTTTGAGTAAAGCGCAAGTTTTTTTTTTCAAATGAACAAGCTTTTTAATTTCTCGTTTTCCTGTAAAAACAACATTGCCGAATTCCAAAGGATTCCAGGAGAACTTCTAAAATTAGACGATTTTGCCCCGTTAATCTTTCGCTACAAATTGGTTAGTGATATTAACCAATTTATTTTTTAAATTGATTAATAATCGTGATTATTAACAAATAAATAAGCTTTATTGAATTCTATAAATTAAATCGTTCTTAAGGGCAGAAATGAAATAGGCAGCAGTACCAAATAAGTTAATAGTGACGTTTAGGACTAAACAAAGAAGAAAAAGAATATACTAAAACATAAAGGTTACTGTTCCAAATCAGTCTACAAGTCTGTAGTACTAACACGAACTAATACACATTTTGTTTTCAATAATAATAATTCCTTACTAAAGAGTCAAAAGTTTATGCAAGAACTAGAAAGCCTTTTCCCAGATTCAAGTAAGTGATAATGATTCCTAAAGGATCTTTTTTCTGCCACAGCCCTTATGAATTCCTCTCTTAAAACAGAGGGGGAAGGGCACGTCATTTAAGTGCTTTTTTTTAAAAAAAAGAAAAAAAAGCAAAAAAAGTCAGAAGTAAATTGCTCTCAAATAAATGAACAAAGATATTGGTGACAAGCCTGGAAAAACCGTATTGTCTTTCCAATTAAACTCCCTTGTCTATTGTTTCAAATAATCGGATTAACGCCAATGTTTGGATTACCTTACCAGCCAAGGCCAGACACAGAGTCTAATTGATTCTAAGAGATACTACGGTTGGGAAAAATAAAGGGGGAAATTAAGTCACTTCCATTTAAGTAAATAGCTGTCTCTAAATTTCAAACCTAGACCTTTCTTTAGGACATCTAATCAACTCCGGAGCTCCTGGCTTCTCAATTAGAAAAACTAAGTTAGCGTTGTATGTTTTATTTTCAGCGCAACTTGGATCATAATTTAGCCGGACTTCACTCATTATTCCTTTCTAGGTGCAAAAAGTATATCTTAGTATATCCTGGATTTATTAATGATAATTTTAACACAGCCACCTACCACACCTAATTTGCACCTACTACCCCCTGCACACGTGTTAATAGCCTAATAGTATTTGATGATCAAACAGTTCGTGGTAACGAACTGTAAGTAAGCAGTGAGCCGTCTCGTTAGCAACTGAAAATCTAAAAAACGGAATTTTGATACCTATCAAAGGAATTTGGCTTATTATTATTATTAGGAATTGGCTAAAGGAATTTAGTCTTACTGATTAAAGGCTACGAGCCTGAAAAAATTTGCTTGATTTTCAAAACGAGAAGGAACACCCCCTAAAAGTATTAGAATCTTAATGAAAATCACAACATCAGATACAGAGTATCAAGAAATCCTACTGTAGTGGTTTCAAGCTCCTATATGCAAAAATGTGGAATTGTGTATTTTTTGCAAAAAAAAAAAGTCACGGATGCGTGTTTGATTATTTTTTTTGTTAGTTTTCCCCAGGGACGATAGTATCGACCCAGTGGTCCTAGAATATCGCGAGAGGGCTCATTTGAACAGAAATTAAAAGTTCTAGTGCCCTTATAATGGGACCAAAAAGATTGAAGGGTAACCTAGCCCCCCACCCTTTTTTCCCAAAGTCGTCCGATCAAAATTTTGAGATACACATTTTGTTCATCATAGTTGAAAGGCCCAATAACTATGCCTTTGGACATAACATAACCCCTCCCAAGTCCCAGGGGAAAGGTCTTTAAGTAATAAAATTTGCTCATTTTCTACACATAGCTTTTGTTATTGTGAAGTATGTATACATATTCGGGTGGGGGGGGGGCAAATGTTTTACTTGAAGTTTTCCAAGGGGGAATTTTCTGTGGGGAGGGAAGTTTCAAGGGGAAGAACTTATCAGTGGAAATTATACATCTCGGAAATTTGCCAGAATTCCTGTACACATTTCTTTTTAAATCTCTTGTTTTCTCATTCCCGTCTCAGTTTTACGCGTGGAATTGTTAAGGGTAATTGTGCGGGGTAAATGTTCACAAAGATTGAATTGTCTAGAGGATGTTTCCGTGGGAAGAGGTATTTCTCCGTGGAGGTGCGGTCAGATTTCCTGGCGTTACTTAAAAACGATCAGAAATTAAATTAAAAAAACAGTTTTTTCAACTGAAAGTATGGAGCAATATTAAAACTTAAAACGAACAGAAATTATTACGTGCATGAAGGGGATTGCCCCCTCCTCGAAACTTCGGTCGTGACGCTTAAATTTGAATTTTGTACCAATTCTTTAAGAACGACTCCTGAAACACAACATTCGTTTAATTAGAACGATAGGAAGCTTTTTTAAATTTCTAAGGAATTTTAGCGTAAAGAGCGAGGTGTTTAGCAGGGGACAATCCCATTCATACGCGTAATAATTTCTGTTGGTTTTAAGTTTTAATGATGCTCCTTATTTTCCATTGAAAAAACTTGTTTTTTTTTATTTAATTTTTAAGAGAGATACATTAGGCCTTCAAAAGTCAGGCCGCAGGTAGAGGCTCTCAAGTAAGCTTAACATGAAATTTGCTTTTAAAGACATTGCGATTCAGTAATAGAAGGAGCGAAAGTCATTGATTCGGAATAACTCATTTCCCCCGGAAACTACTACAAATCATTTGACGATTTTGAGACCAAGAACTATCTGGTCATGCAAATTCGCCTACGGAACATGGCATTCAATAGTATTTACAGGTCATTCACGACTTGTTGGTAGATCTAAAAAATTGCATCAAGCCCTCAGGCACCTTTGGGATTTGTCGAACATCAAAAAGAAAAAAGACATTACCCGAAATTTTGAAGTAAATTACACTATCAGATTCAGCATATCGGAAAACATAATTGTAGAACTTTCAAGCTCCTATCTATAAAAATGTGGAGTTTTGTATTTTTGCCAGAATGATCACGCATGCGTGTTTGCTTTTTTCCCCTGGGGAGATCCTATCAAACTAATAACCGGAGAAGATCGGGAAAGGGCTTTGTCAAACCGAAATTAAAATTTCTAGTGCCCTTTTTAAGAGACCAAAAAGATTGGAGGGCAACTATCCCCTCCATAACCTCTCTTTTCCAAAAACACCTGACCAAAATTTTTAGGTAGCCATTTTGTTAAGCATAGTTGAAAGTTCCAATGGCTATGCCTATGGGGATGACATGATCCCCCACAGTTCTTGAAGATAGGGCAATAAGTTATGAAGTTTGCCCGTTGTATACATTGAGTATTTTTACTGGGGAACATACACATATTTGTCGGGGGAGATTTTCGTGGGGGTATCTTTCACATGGAGAATTTGCCGTAGAAGGGAATGTTTCCGGTGGTGATTTTCCAGGGGAGTTGTACACGGGGGAACTTGCCAGAATTCAGGTACCGAATTCTTTCTATTTGTCTTACGTTCTCTTTGGCGACTCAATTTTACATGGGAAGATTTTCCAGAAGAGTTGTCCTGGAGAAACTTTCTGTGACGAGGGAATTGTCTGAAAAAAATTTCTCACGGAAAGGGGGTTGGGATTTTCTGCATGATTTGAAAAACAATCAAAAACCATATAAAAACACGTTTCCTTAAATGGAAGTAAGGAGAATTTTCCAAGGGGATTGTCCACACGAGATTTTCAGCAAGAAATTGTCCCCATAAAATTTTCCTTGGGGTAATTTTCCGGGGAGGATTTTACGCGGAAAAAATTTTTTGTAGAGGAATTTTCCAAGGAGGGGAGGTGGATTTTCCCACACAATTTGAAAGAAAGCTTTTCGATTGATAAAAAAAATTAAAATCAAAACTAAAAACGAACAGAAAATATTTTAGTCCAGTAAAAGTACGGTTTGACCGGGACAAAATTGCAACAAAAGGTTTTTTTTTACACTAAAATGTTCACAAAAAATCGCTGAACAACATATCCAAAATCCGTTAAAATCGCCCGTCGAGAAAACCTTCTGGGCTGCTGGGCGGAAGGGACAAAAAAATAGGTTTTTCTATTTTTGACATTTAGGAAGTTTTTTTTACACTTAAATATTAAAAAAAAATCGCTGAACAACATATCCGAAATCTGCTTAAATCGCTCGTCGGAAAAATCTTCTACGGCTGCTTAAAGGGGAAAAAAAAAGGACAAAAAAAAAATCGGGTTTTCTTTTTTGGACAATTAGGAAGTTTTTTTTTACACTAAAATGTTCAGAAAAAATCGCTGAACAACATATCCAAATTCCGCGAACATCTCCCGCCGGGAAAATCTTCTGGGGCTGCTTAAAGGGGGTGAAATGGGTGAATTTTTTTTTCGATTTTTGTTATTTCTGTACGTTCGGGGACTCGATTCTGGTATAAATCAACTCGCTGAAACCGACAATGATGTTACTTTTATTCTAACACGTCTGTAACTTATATTAAACTATAAATAAGATTTTAATAACTCCATCGAAAAAATAAAGGAAATAGCTTTTCTTCCGAAGTGCTAAAAGATCAGATCAATGGAAGCATGAAATACTTCAAACAGCAACACAGAAAAATCTTGAACGGCAATTTAAAGGAGCAGAGAAGTCCCCACTCTTTATTGCTTCGTTAGTCGTTGGAAACCTGGTTATCAGATGAGAATCAACCGTGTGAAGACCAGACTGTGGAAAAGGAAACTATAGGCATAGAAGCATAGAAACTTGAAAAATCATTCTTATTATCGGCTTCTTTTACAGCTGGAAAAAAAACATTAACACGCCTATATTTAAATCACAGTTTTAATAATCATCATTTTCAGATCACGTAATATTGAGAATCATCATTTCATTAATGAGCACTACAAAAGAGCACAACCCCCGTTATTGCAAAACACTAAAATCCTTCTTCTTCTAGAGATGTTGGTTCAGAGTTATTACAGTTTGTTCCCATGCACTCTTCGCAAGCAAGTGTGCAGGGCATGCCATTCTTACGGCAAGTGCATCTGGCCGTATCGCAACCTTGTTTGCATTTGCAGTGGATAATTTGAAGAAGACTTTGGGGAGGTGGTTTCTTCTCCGTCATTACTGGGATGTAACTATCAGCAGAGAGTTGCCATCCCCAGTTCTCCGGTTTCATTGCAGCAGCCTCGCTTTTCCATTCCATTACCTGCAAATACACGCGAAAAGAACGGGACTTCGCAGCTGAGGGTGTGGGAGGCATCCGATCAGGGCAGAAAAGTGTGGAAGAGGAAGCAAGCTTGGCCAAGAACAGACGATGTCTCAAGGACATGAGAGTTTTTTCAGGCTTTCTTTTATAAATTCTCAAAAGAGCTTGTTCACCAGTTACAATGAGCTCGTCTTTCGTAGCATTCGAGTCCATAAAGACCTTAGCGACCTCACAGAAAGACGGATCGGACCCGGTACAATGACAGTCCTACCGATTTACCAATTCCTAGTAATCTCGAAGTGGTGTCACAACCTAGGAACGCGTGCAGAAATAGAATTGCACCGCATATGTCCCTTAGTTTTCTTTGATGGAGCAAATATTCCATAGATTATGTTCGTTTGAAGCTTTCGTCTCGGATCTGAAATACAGGCCTTTGTGGGTGGCAGTGACATGATAAAGGAGAAGGATAAGGAGGTCAGTGTCGTTGCCGATGAGACACGTCAACTGAGTTCTTGCACTATGAATGGCTGTGGTTGCAATCAGGACATCCGCGTCAGCAGAGACATGTTGTACCGAACAACCTGCTGAGGACAATTTTTCTTCTATCGCTAGAATTATCCGCTGCTTGTTTGTGCTGTTTTGCAAGAACTCTTCCTTCTTTCTTGTTAATTTTGTTGTACCAGTAAATTCTGCCACTAGGCACTGTTTACCCCTGGAATCGTTTCAGGTAAGCCATACCTTTCGTCGAAGGACAATTGTCAGATCTATCAGAAACTACCGAAGCTTTACCAAATCTAGTGGTGACATACTTGACGTAATTTTCGCAAATGAAGTCAATTGTAGAGTTGGGTTGCCAAGTCAATCTCTGGAGCAGCCAGCCGCCGTCAACGACACAGTGGCACGAGTCTAAGCGCTTATCCGAATGGTCCCTTTACGCCTTTCGAATTGCATTTGACAGAGATGGTTTGTCGGAAGGACATAGAACTTCAAAGGATCCAAAAAGGGATGGGGGATACGTACAAAGCTCATACGACAAAAGGTTTCGAAGATCGAATTCTTCCCGGTTCACCTACGTATGAGGCAACATATCAAGTCTATAAAGTCTACTTACTCATAATAATGTGTCTGACAAACTAGCTGATATAACAGTCAGCTACTTTTGAAGATAGATGACGATCCTTTTGTGTGCGCTGTGCAGCCTGCGTTTTCGAAAACTAACTTTACCTAGTCTGTAATGGACCGTTTATACTAGAATATTCAAGTTTCTATGCGTCTTTGCTTAGTCTCTCTTTTTCTAAAGTCTAGTTTTCACAAGTTTGATTCTCATCAGATAACCAGGTTCCCGACGACTAGCGAAGCAAAAAAGAGTGAGGTACTTCTCTGCTCCTTTAAGTTCGAGATTTTCCTGTATTGCTTTTCGCAGGCTGTTCGAAGTATTTCAGGCGTCCATTGATCTGATCTTTCTGTAAAACTTCGGAAGAAAAACTACTTCCTTTATTTTGGCAATGGAGTTATTAAAATCTTATTTTTGTAGTTTAATATAAGTAAGAGGAGTATTATAATAAGTGATATCATTTTCGGTTTCAGTGAGTTGATTTATACCAGTATCGAGTCTCCGAACTTACCGAAATAACAAAAATCGAAAAAATGATTTTCACCCCTTTCACCCCCTTTAAGCAGCCCCAGAAGGTTTTCCCGGCGGGCAACAACTATTTTTTTGCCCCCTTCCACCCCCTTTAAGCAGCCCCAGAACGTATTCCCGTTGAGCGATTTTAGCGGATTTTGGATATGATGCTTAGGGATTTTTTCTGAACATTTTGGTGTACAAAACCTTTTGTTGCAATTTTGTATGGGTCGACCCATTTTTCTCCGTACTTTTCCTGGACTATTCCGCAGTTGAAGGCTGTCCCTTCCTCAATTTCTTGCTCTTTACACTAAAGTCTGACTTTTTAGCCCAATTCTTTAAGAACGACTAATGAAACATAAGGGCCGTGTAGTTGGAATACGAAGATTTTTTAAAGCACTAACAGACACCAAACTGGATAGTTAATAAAAAGAATCGAAAGAGTTAATAACATACCGGGCCATACTCTTTTTGAAAACATCATATGCAAGTAGAATTTCTGTTGCACTATACTCTTCAGCAATGAAAGTGCTTCGACTTTCTTCAACTTTTGAGCGCTTCGAGGCCATATAGGATAAATTTAAATTAAGTCTTATAGTAAGCAAAAATGATGCTTCTGGACCCAGTTTTTAGGTAGTTTCTGAGTTAGTTTTTTTTTGGCACTTTGCTCCTCGGAGAATAATTAGCTTTTCTATGCTGTCTCTACAATGTATAAACGGTGTATACAATACAGTCTATATATACAGCACCTAAACTACTGTGAAATACAATTTGTTAAGCACTACAATATTTCGTAAAGTGTATCAAATATAATGTATGAAGTTCACTGGACCGCTCGATTTTTTTTGTTTGCAGTTTAAAAAAAAGAAAAGAACATAATATGGAGTTTACCAATTTTGGTAAATTATAATTTGAATTTCAAAGCGATTTCTAATGTCGTACTAGAATGCATTTTTCCCTCGTAACCTTATGCTAATAATATATCGCTTCTTTAATATATTCAAGCTATTGTTTCTTAGAAGTCTTATTGCTAATTATTCTTTGTTTTCTTAAAAATCCTTTCTTTTGACAGAAACACCTTCTTTTCCAAACGTATTCTATATCAAAGATTCATTTCTTTGCTATTGAACGGCTTCTTACAGTGGCTTTAACCGAACTTGATATACAAGAAAGCCTCAAATACTCCGTTTCCTATCGTATGGTATCCCAAGAAATTCTAAGCCAAGACGTGGAATCTCAATCAGCGATATCTGATTCCTTAATTCGAAACCTTAAGAATAGTATAACAAACATTCACAATTAAAACAAAAACATATTAATAACGGCTGAAATTTCTTAAAAAAGTAATGAAAAATAAAAAACTTGCCTTTATCAAACATGTCTTGAAGCCTTTATGAAAAAAACGAAAAAAATAACTGAAAATAAAACCTATGAAGAAAAACACTACAAACCCTATAAAATAAAAACCAAAGAAAAGAATATTTTCTTTCGTTTTTCTTTTTTCAGTCACTCATGATACAATAATGGGAATATTTGGCTGCAGTTGCCTCTCAGCTTTTTTAACTGTCTGAGTAACAAGAAAACAGGTAACTAAAACTTTTTAACTCGTTCAAAATGTCCTCGTGTGTCTCGTTGAATTTACTAAATACCATTTTTAGCCCTACAAACCTTACTCTCAGATAAAATTTGAAATTTCTTTACAACCAAATATACTTAATTCATGTCTAACGGTGTATGCGGGTAGCTGAGCCCCCGTATAACTGAACTCCGGTAACCGAACCGCCGGCCAACTGAATCCCGTATAACTGAACCCCCGTGAAACTGAACCCCCATGTAACTGAACCCCGATGTAGTGAACCTACGTGTAACTACCGTGAAACTGACCCCATGTGCAACTGAACCTCTTGGCAACTGAATCCATCGTCTAAATGAACCCTCTTGCAACTGAATCCCTGGACTTTGTGTTTCAGTACTCTATAAATACGAGGAAATATCACGGCATAAAACAATGGGGTAAAACAAGAGTTTGAATTTTTGCATGTTCAACGTTGTTGGAATTGTTTGCTGTTTTAAATAAAATGGCTGTCTTAAAATTTTGATTAAGTGTATTTGGAGGGGAAACTGCGTGGGTGTGGAAACCCTCCGGTCACTTTTGACTCTTAAAATAGGCACTGGAACTTTTGACTTCTAATCGAATGAGCCCCCTCCAAAGTTGATAGAAAAATTTAGGGGAGACCGGCTCATGTTGGCCACAACCCAGGTTCGTCATTTGCATTTTAACTAGGGAGCCATCAATAGAAAAATTCCCATAATTTAGTGTTCAAGTTGCCATCTAGTAGTAAAAGTTTGGATGTATCCAACTTTGAGTTGAACCCCGTTTTCCAGGTTTTTTATGGTGAGTTGATTTTATTGCTAGGAAAGTAAATTTTTGTGTTAAAGAAAAATGAAAAAATAGGTCTCTAAGGTAAAGGTAAGAAAAAACTTTTTATGTCGATAGAAACGTCTGAGACTTAATAAAATATTAATGATAGACATTTACCACCATCTACGATAACAACTGGAAAGTGCTGATTTTTCTCCAAAGAGGGAAAAAGCCCACGTTCGCCACAAAAACCAGCCCTGATTCACCACTTTAGAACTGGTGAATCTGGGCCTGGCGAACCTGTAAAGCTAAATTTTTGCAACATACTTCATTGATTTTTGCTTCATATTTCGTCAGAAACACTCGATAAAGAAACGACAATCCCGTATACTTTAGCCTGGACAATTCTGTATGGTTGGATCAAACCTTGCTTGGCCCAGAAAAATAGCTTTCTGAAGAAACTAAAAATAAACTTAAATTAAAAATAAAACAGCTGGTCAGAGCCGCTGTAATCAAAGCTATTGTACAGAACAAGAAAACGGCTGCAAAAAACATGAAATACCACGGACAACTCTGAGGGGATACGTCACCAAGGCTGATAAACAGGATGTGGATATTGAGCTTCTAGCTCTCTCATTTTTCTCATCCCTTTATTCTACAAGGCAGATCTTTACAGAAGAACAAGAAAATGCTCTTCCTAAATACTTGCAAGTCGTTTGACATACGCATTATGGTTAACACCACTTGAAGTTCGTCAGCTTGCTTGCAGTTATTCTATTGCAAAAGGACTTACGATCCAAATTCATGGACAAGCAAATCAGTGACAATCAAAATGCTGCGGGCGAAGATAGGTACCGCAGTTTTATGGCAAGGCACCCATATATTACTATGAGAGCGCCTGAAGCAACCAGTTTCTGCCATGCAACTGCTTTCAATCGTATGACAGTTTGGAGATTTTTTGAGAATCCTTGTGATGTGTACTAGCACCACAAATTTACAGCGCAAAATATTTCAAATGTAGACGAAGCTGGACTATCAACAGTCCACAAGCCCGGGAAAATTGTTGCAGCAAAAGGACAGAAACAGGTAGGCCCAATTATCGTCAGCAGAAAGAGGGCAGAATATTACTATGTCTATTTATACAGAATATTACTATGTGTGCAATTATGAACCATTTTATCAATCATGCAAGACCGAGTACGGCTAATCTTGTGCTTCTAATAATTGACAATCACATTAGTCGTTACAGTAATAAATTGCTTGACTTAGCCAATGAAAATTGAGTTTTCATGCTCACCGTTCGCCTCATACAACGCTTAAACTGCAACCACATGATAGGTCAGTTATGTTTTCTTTGAAGGTTTTCTACAACAGGGAATCGCTGACTTTTAATGACAGAGCATAAATACGAGAATATCTCAATGTAAAATATCTCTGAGCTTTCTGGAAAAGCGTATCCCAAAGCAGTGACCCCAGAAAACCCAATCAGCGATTTTCGCTGCACCGGCATTTTCCCTTCCAATCCCAAGATTTTCAAACATCACGAGTTCCTCAGTTCATACGTCTCTAATTGACCATCAACTTTGAACCACGGTGCCATGGAACCTCCATCTCCCATTGCTTCTTCTGCTGATGATGATGCGGCTAATCAGCCCACCAACCATGAGAATGATACACAATCTTTCTCAAGATTCCCTTTACACGGACAACCTGAAAAAAACTTCTCTGAACTAGTTTATTTGTTTCCATTTCTGAAAAGTTCTCCGAGAAAATAAATCAGACATGCAGTGAAAAAAGACTACCAAAATTTTGACTGATACCCTAGTGAAGGAAAGAATCCGCCAGGAAGAGGAACTGAAAGCTGCGGAAAAGAGGAAAAAGAACAGAAAACCCAGGAGAAGAAGAGTTTAAAGAAAGCTAAATTGCAAGAAGCAAGCAAGCTATTCTTTCTCGAGAGTGAAATTGAGTCTGATAAAGTTGAGAGGGAGCTTGACGATGAGAGTGAGGACAGTCTTGAGCTAGGAGAAGATAAAGAAGACGTGAGAAACAAGCCAATAAAAGTCGGTGAATTTGTTTTAGTTAGACTTGCAGGTAAAAAGAGCGCTAAGCGCTTCCCCCAGGCTGTTGGTGGTTTTTGTTAACCCCGGAGCATGGCCATTTGATCTTTGGACTATTTTGAACAAAACGGCTATTTCAAAATTTTGATCGGATGCATTTGAGGAAAAAATGGTGGTTAGGAGGGAGAGGCTGGTTACCCTATGATTACCTTTGATTCTTGAAAAGTGAACTAGAACTTTCGATTTCCAATCTAATGAACCTCCTCTAAAGTTTATACGACTATGTTTTTTATAAAGTTTAAATATTTCATTAAAATATGAACTAAGGAAGTGTGAGGTGGAGGCCATAAATAAAATTGCGAGGATCTGGAGGATGCAGCTAGACAGGACAATAGTAAAATATTGTACTGGCATGTCAATAAATTAAGAGGAGAAGTCAATCCGGACTTGTCCCAGTTAAAGATAGGAACGGAGCTGCAATTAGTGATAAGGAAAGAGTTAAAAAGAGATGGGCAGGACATTTTCAGAATTTGCTAAACCGAGATAGAGTTGCAGAAAAGGATATAGATAAAAATCAAAAAATTGATACCTTGGATGTGAAGGAAGATTTGTTTTGTGAGGAAGAATTAGCGACAGTACTAAGGATGAAAAAATAATAAGGCTCCAGGTGCTGATAGTGTGGTAAATGAGTTTCTTAAACATGATGGCTAAGAGGCTAGAAATAAGCTACTGAAGATTATGAATATGATTTTTGAAATAGGGGAAGTACCTAAGGCAAGAGCGGATCCAGGATTTTTGCTCGGGGGGGGGGTTACTAATTTTCGACTGGGTTTTCGACTAATTTTACTAATTTTTACTAAGGTTTTACTAATTTTTGACTAGTTTTTGACTTGGTAAATTTTTTTTTTTTGGGGGGGGGGTTCAAACTGGGTAACCCCCCCCCCTGGATACGGCCTTGACCTAAGGTTTCAGGAGAATCTTAATTAGGCCACTTTATAAGAAAGGTGATAAAAGTGAGTGTCGTAATTATCGAGGTATTAGTCTGGTCTCTGTAGGTAGCAAATTACCTAGTAATATGAAACTTTTTAGACCGAGAGAGGCTGTAGACAAAGTTTTAAGAGAAGAACAGTGCGGTTTTAGAAAAGGCAGAGGGTATGTCGACCAAATTTTCACTCTTAGGTAAATAGTTGAGTAGTGCCTGAGTTTTCAAACACCTTTGGTCCTCAGTTTTATTGATTACGAGCAAGCTTTCGATTCTGTTGATAGAAGAGCTTTAGCAATGATCTTATCCTTTTATAGTATACCAGACAAATAAATTAAAGTGATACGAGAATAACCCTGAATAACCCTGTTTACGAGAATAACCCTGCTGCGGTTAAAGTAAGAAATGAGGTTCGCAGCTGGATTTGTATTAAATTAAGAGTTATGCATGGTTGTGTTCTATCCCCCTTTATATGGATTATTTTGATGGACTTTGTCTTAAGGAGCACAGGAAAGGCAATGGCAGACCACAGAATCAAAAGGGGTGGAAAAACTCTCCTGGACTTAGGTTATGCTGATGCTTTAAGCATCCTAGATGAAAGTGTGAGCGAAATGAATGAACTTTTAGAGGTTTTGCGAGTTCGGTGTACTAGAATAGGTTTGAAAATTAATCTTAAGAAGACTGAATCACTACGGGTAGGAATAAGTGAAGATTAAAAGGTGACGTTGGGTAACGAAAAGATTTTCAGGCGGGCAGCTTCACTTCCCTTTGTAGTATTATTAGTAAAGACGGTGGGAGCAGTGAAGATATTAAAAGTAGAATTGCCAAGGTTCAGGGTGTTTATCCCAGTTAAAAAAAGTATATAAAATATATTTTTGAGGAGGACTCTCCCCCACAACCTTCAGGGCAAGGGTTTTAAGTTATGACCTGGGGGCATATAAGATTTTTATTAAGTTTTGTCGTAGAAACTTCAAAAAGGGCTCATTCAATTAGAAAATGAAATGGCTTGTGCCCATTTTAATAGTCGAGAGTAATTGGAAGGCAACTAACACCCTTCCACGCCCACCATTTCCCCAAACACATCCATTTCACATTTTGAGATAACCATTTTGTTCCACGCAGTTAAAGTTCAGGAAATTATACCTTTGAGCAGGACACTCCCCACAGTCTTCAGAGCAAGGGTTATAAGTTATGCCCTGGGGGTATATAAGTTTTTATTGAAATATTTGTCGTAGCAACTTGAAAAGGGACTCATTCGATTGTAAATTCAAAGGTCTAGTGCCCTTTTTAATAGTCGAAAGTGATCTGAGGGCAACTAACTCCCCTCTCTCGGCCACCTTTTCCCCAAACACATCCAATCAAAATTTTTTTATAGCTATTTTGTTCAGTGTTCTGAATTTCCAGATAGAAATTATGTTTTTGAGGAGGACACTCCCCCACAGCCCTCAGGGCAAGGGCTCTAAGTTCTGGGGGCATATATGGTTTTTACTGAACGCGTTGTCGTAGAAACTTCAAAACGGGCTCATTGGATTGGAAATTCAAATGGCTAGTGCCCTTTTTAATAGTAGAAAGTAATTGAAAGGCAACTAACACCCCTTCCACACCCACCTTTCCCCAACACATATCCAATCAAAATTTTTTTTATAGCCATTTTGTTGCACGAACTTTAAAGTTCAGGAAATTATACCTTTGAGCAGGACAATCCCCCCACAGTCTTCAGGGTAAGGGTTATAAGTTATAACCTGGGGGCGCATAAGGTTTGTATTGAAATTTTTGTCGTAGAAACTTGAAAAAGGGCTCATTCGATTGGAAATTCAAAGGGCTAGTGCCCTTTTTAGTAGTCGAAAGTGATTTGGGGCCAACTAACCCCCTTCTCACGCCTACCTTTTCCCCAAACACATCAAATCAAAATTTTTAGATAGCTATTTTATTCAACGCCGTTGAAACTTTTCGAAATTAGGTCTTTAAGGATGACAACCCACCCCCCCCCCCCGAAACCTTCAGGGCAAGGGCCTTAAGTTATGCCCTGGGAGCCTGTAAGGTTTTTATTGAAAGAGATGTTTTTAAAACATCAAAAAGTGGTACTTCATCTGTAAATTTAAAGGGTAATTACCCTTTTAATATTCGAAAATGATTGAAGGGCAACCAACCCCTCTCACACGCCTACCATTTCCCCAAACACATCTACTCAAAATTATGAGATATCCATTTTGTTCAACGTATTCGAAATTTCTGGAAATTAGGTCTAAGGATGATAACCCCATCAGAGCTTTCAGTGCAAGGGTTGTAAGTTATGCCCTGGGGGCATATAAGGTTTATATTGAAAGTTGTTGTAGAAATTTTAAAAGGGGCTCATTGGATTGGAAATTGAAATTGCCCTTTTTAATAGTCGAAAGTGAGTGGAGAGTAATTAACCCCCCTCTCACGCCCTCCATTTTCCCAAACACATTCAATCATCAAAGTTTGGAGATAGCCATTTTGTTCAACGTAGTTGAAAGTTCTGGAAAATATGTATTTAAGGATGACAAACCCCCCAGAGTCCCCAAAAATTAAACACTACTATTTGTTTCTATATTTTTAAGAGGGTGTATGTTGTTAAAAATTGCTGAAAATTTTTCTCCAGCATACAAAAGCAGGATAAATTCTTAAAAAATGAAAAGACTTAAAATATTATTTTCTTTTTCTCTGAAAAGACTATGCCAATATAAAACGAACAGAAATTAATAAAAAAAAATTCCACAAAATATGTTTTTCAAAGAAAATTAAAGAACTCCATTAAATAAAAAATGAGCAAAAACCAAATCAAATAATCTACCAAGCGTGAAACTACCGCAAATCAGCATCGATAAATGAATGAAACCCAAAACGAACAGAAATTACAATAAATAACCCAGTCAAACTCAAAACGTGCAGAAATTAACATAAGTTGGGCTCAAAACCCCTATGACTTCCCAAGGCCAGAACATAATTTGAACTTTACTGAAAAAAAATACAAATGAATGTGCATTATCAGTTTAATTTACATATACTGATATTTAGTAATCGAAATCTTAATATCATTTAATTTATTAAAGTTATAAAAGTAAAAACATTTATATTTTTTCAGTTGAGTACAAATTATATTTTGGGTTTTAGAAAACACAGGGGTTTTGAACCCTACTCATAATAATTTCTACTCGTTTTGAGTTTGACTCTTTTAATTATTGTAATTTCTGTTTGGTTTGGGTTACATTTATTTATCGATACTGATTTGCGGGAGTTTTACGCTTGGTAGATTATTTGATTTGATTTTTGCTCATTTTTTGTTTAATGGAGTTCTTTACTTTTCTTTGAAAAACTTATTTTGTGGAAAAAGTTATTTTAAATTAATTTGAAATAAAAGACAGGTAGGATCAACCCAGGACCTCAGGGTAAACGAAAATGCAGTTATTAATACTAAAAATAAAGACAACCATTTGGTGTTCACTTCAGTTTACTTCATTTTCAATAAAGAATTTAAATAAAATTAATAAAAATCTATTAAGGAAGCACTTCCACATAATTTAGAAAATATTTAGAAGCCCCCATAATTAACTAACCAAAGTCCAATAATAAGGAAAACGGAAAGAAATACAACCCAAATTCTTCAGATTTGTAAAGTCTGGCACTTTCCAGTAATCACTGAAAAGTTCGATTTGGTTAATGATTAAAAAATTCATGAATTGCACAAAAGTTACATTAGTGTAATTAATTTTAATTGTAAATTTACAAACTATTAACAGAAATATTCATAAGAAATAACAATCTCATGATTTATTCATGTACTCGAATTTAAAACCAGAGTGTATCAGTATATAGGTATATAAGCCAGTGACAACTGATATTAGTTTGATCACAAGTATAATAATTAACACGTACTTGTTTTACTCCTGGGTTCTCTCGGACCATCTACAGTAACTTTGATAGCTTTTGTGTACGTTGCAACTTGTGGTGGAGTTGTTCCGATAGTTATTGTAAGACTGAAGCTTTTACCTAAAATCATGGAAGCTACTGTCAACTATACATTTCGAAATTACCATATCCAGAATTTTTTCTCTGGAGAATAAAAATAAACTAATGTCTTCGTGTAAAATAGGTACTACATTCCTATAAATGTTTACACGATTTCAAACTTCCTGCTCAATTTGAACTGGGTGAATAAGCAGCTGTATGTAAAGAATGGTAAAATCCTGAAAATTCTTTAAGGATGTTTCGGCATAACACCAAAAAATACAACTGTAAAAGTAATACTAAGAATGCAAAGACAATAGTCAGATGTCCAATTTTCACTGTGACTGTCAATTTTGGCGGCTTGATGTAATTTTTTTTTAACTCCTAAATTCATGGGGTCAGGTAATTTAAGAGTATAATATGCCGCTAGTCTTAAACAACGCTCCATCATGAGATAGTAATAACTGTTGTTTCTTCTTTTGGAGGAGTTGAGTTGCTCCTTAATCATGTGAGTCTTTCAATCGTTCTAAGAAAAAAAAGTTCACTGCTCTCAATAGTCGTAAAAAACGGACTGCTCCCCAAATGTAGCTGAAAGCATGAAAATTCCAGTTAGATTGCAATAAACTTGAAGAATTCCTAGGGCAACTAAACACGACAGAATGAACTTGTCTGTAAGTTCCTAACCTTTTGTCGGGGAGGGGGCATAGAAATGTTGCTATGCGGGAAAACACAGTTTTAAATGATATTTTTGCAAGAAAAGAGTTGGGTCAATATTAATTTGGCTATCCAAGCAGTCACACCTTTGTCTTCCCTATGGGAAACCTTGAAGGTTGACATTAATAGAACCACCAAGTTATCACACTAGAATTTAAGCCTCTTGTTAATAGTCCACATTCTACAAGACTAACAGTTCAGCCGACATCGAGGCTTTTGAGTAGCCAAACTTCGTGGTTCCTTCATTTTCTCTTAAAAGGGGAAAAAACTGCTGTTCCAGACTATTTAAAACGTACAAAATTTCGATGGGAGATAAAGGAATTTAAAGCAACAGGGTGACTAGTATCAGACAAAATCCATTCGTCTTCCACTGAATAAAGTCTGTATACTAGGAAAACGGTTGCCAGAGGAAAATGATGCTTACATAAATTTTGACACAGGGTGGCAAGCCTGCAAAAAAATATTTCTAGAAGGTAAGATGAAGGCTTGAAGACACATTTTTCCTGCAACATCAATTCTTTCTCGTGACAGATCAGCATATTTAATTTTTATCTATTTAATAATCTTTTTTCTTAATCAAACAGTTCGTGGTAACGGACTGTAAGAAAGGACCAATGTGGCTCAATAGTAACCCAGACTCTAAGAAACAGGGACTTGATAACAAGAGATACATCAAAACAATTTAATATTGGTGCTTATTAATAATATGTAAAATTCATCAAATTTAATGTTACCCAGCAAAAGTTACGAGCCTGAGAAAAGTTGCCCAATTTTGGAAAAAAAAGAGGAAACACCTCCCAAACATCAACTGATCTTAATGAAAATGATAACGCCAGATTCAGCATACCAGAAAACCCTACTGTAGAGGTTTCAGGCACATATGTACAAAAATATAGAATTTTGCATTTTTCAAACAGTACGTGGTAACGAACTGTAAGTAAGGAGCCACCCGGCTCAATAGTAACCGAAATTCTAAAAAACGAATATTGATACCAATAGATATATCAAAAGAATTGAATTTTTATGTTGCTTTCAAATATACAAATTTCATTAAGTTTAGTCTTACCCATCAAAGGTTACGAGCCTGAGAAAGAATTTTTTTTTTTTTTGCCAGAAGAAAGATCACGGATGCGTGTTTATTTTTTTTTTTTACAAGGGTTATCGTATCGACCCAGTGCTCCTGAAATTTCGGGAGAGGGTCCATTCGAACGGAAATTAATTTTCTGCTGAGGGTTTTTCCATGGGGGAATTTTCTATGCGGAGGGAAGTTTCCAGGGATTGAACTTGTCAGGGCAAATTATACACTGGAGGAATTTGCCAGAATTCTAATACAATATTCTTTTTATATGTCTTGGTTTCCCTTTTCCGTCTCATTTTTGCGCGCACAGTGGCTAAGAGTAATTTTTCAGGGTAAATTTTCACCGGGATTGAATTGTCTAGAGGATATTCCCGTATGGAGGGGGTTTCTCCGTGAATGTGGGGCCAGATTTCCTGGCATTAATTAAAAAACGATGAGAAATTAAATAAAAACAAGATCTTCCAACTGAACGTAAGGAGCAACATTAAAACTTAAAACGAACAGAAATTGTTACGTATATAAGGGGGTTGCCCCCTCCTCAACACTTCACTCTTTACGCTAAAGTTTGAATTTTGTTTTCTTAAAGTTTGATTAATTAGAACAATAAGATGTTTCTTTTAAAAGTACTAAAAAACTTAAATTGGAGTTTCTATTAGATATTAGAAGTAAAATTTAAATCATTAGACAATTCCCAGAGTAGATATCCCCCCTTACTCCCATCCGACTTCAATCATCAAACTACGTTCGATTCAATCTTTCTAGTTATATTACAAATCCTATTATAAAAGCACTAAGTTCTATTTTCTTCTTCAATTATTTCTTTTTTTATTTAGAAAATTATATTTAATGTATACCTATTCTCTTATTTTTCAATTACCCCGTTTCTATTCTATTTGCAGATGTAGAGGGTGTATTTATATCCGCCATTCAGTCCACTTTCAAAGGTTTTAACAAAAGGAAATCTGTAATCTATCAGTTCTGAATCAGAACTGATAGAATACAGAGCAAAAAAAACAAAACAACAACATAAATATGAAGACAAAATTTGACCTGAGCAAATGTTGTAAGATAGGAAGTATAGAACGTTTTGCGATTTTATAATTCACTAGATTTGCCCATTATCTTGATGATAACGCTCTGGGGTCTATATCTGATATAGACATATGGTGAGAAATCGGAAGTTTCAACTATTAACATATTAGCAACTGTATTGAATCACTATTTTGTGTTTTCTCTTAATTAATTTGCTTCTTGTATGATTTACTCGATTGAATCATGAATCTACACGCTAGATCCTGAAAAATCCCTAGATTTAGGAAAAAATCACTAGTTTTAGAAAAAAATCCCTATAAATCACTAGCTACAAGAAAATTACTAGGCAACAAAATCACTAGAAATAGTAATAAATCACTAGGGGTGGCAATACTGTCTATAAATATATTATTATTAAGGCAGGTTTGAAAGGGAGGTTTAAAGTACAAATACACCAAGGGTTGATAGTAGCCTATCGGCCAAAGAAGGGAGCCTAATGGTCTCGTTATATGAAAGATTGTTCGTTTTCATGTTTAAAATGTGGGTGCATGCATGGAAAAATGTTCATTTGATGCGTAAATGTAAAACATTGAAGGAATAAAGGGAATCGGTAAGAATAACTGGTAAGCAGGGGATAGAGTAAATTTTATGATGCTATTTGGTGGCCTGGAAGGTTTCTCAGAGCAAACGTATATAGAGCACATTGAAAACACGTTCAACATTAGATTTGAGGTATGATGTTGTATTTAGAATTAACTCGGATTAATAAGTTTTACGCGCTGAGAGGGGTGTCTCCAAGCTCAGACTTCCAAACAAAAGCTCATGAAACAGACGGATGCTTGTATAATTTCCCATAATTTCCCACGTTTTTTCTTTTATATGTTTTCATTTTTGTTCGATACTTTACTTCTTAACTTGCATCGCGGCTGAGACATAGATTATTGTCATTATTATTTGTATGTGTTTAAAACAATTCAACTGTCAACAACTTAATAAAAATATCGAATTCCCCCCAACCTGACAAACAAAATTCTTGTTCATGTAAAACTGTCAAATAGACGATTATTTGTAAATTTTTCAAATCAGGTTTTTTTTAAAGGTCATCCCATGTTTGCTTTTGTGCTAAATGTCAAATCACATCACACAGGGATTTGGACTCCGTTAATAATAATTCTTATTGAGTTTCTCTAACAACTAATGTGTACCGTTTAAGAAATATTAATAGAATCCCATTCTATTATATAGAATATAATGCACTTTTCTCTCAATCTCAGCCTAATTAACCGAGTTTGTGTTTAGGTTCAAATAAGTAACAAACTGTTATTTGAAGTAACACTTCATGTAGGCTAAGTGTAACTTCTGTCTGATCGCCTGTATTTACCCATCTACGTATTTTCTCATTTTCACCCTAGAGCCTTGGACTATTTGTCATGGTCAACATTTTTTTTTAAGTGTTAAACGATCAATATTGCTTTCCTTGCTGCCACAAAAGCCAATTTATTAGGTCATGCACAAATCTCATAATAAAGCAATGAACTAGATTGGTTTCCCAAAACAAATAGCATTAAGTTAGTAAAAACATAAAGAAACACGCGATCCTGACAGAGATAAATACGTTCATTTATCAAAAAAGGATTGTGTGCATGTAAGCACTAAAGGTGTAAACCTCTATTTAGTTCTTTATTTGTATGCCTTTTATACTGGCAGATGTAATGGTTTACGTAAATTCCAAAGATAGACGATAAATGTTGGTACATGGTCTTTATTAAATAACGTGAGAATACACATAGAGAAAATAAGGTAGCACAAGAACAACTAGCTACGACGAAGGCGAGAGATGGACTCCCTTTAGAAATGAGCCAAGAATGTAACTTGCCTGGAACGGAAGTTCCAGCTATTGGTTGTTCAACCATGCTTGGGAACGGACCCTTTCCCACGACTAGCCTTAGTCCCAAAAGCCCCCCCTAGACTGTTCTTGTTGACATATACATGGCCAAATCTCTAAGAAACGAGACACCAGAAAAAGCCTTCTCGAATTTATGTTCCAAATACTTTACAGATTCTCCCCCCTGTTTTAAGTTAAATTTCCCAAATTTGGATTATCCCCTTCTCATTAAACCTCAAACTTTAATTGAATTCAAAACATTCAATACCCTTCCCAAATTATTCACTTCTCACCTACTAACATTCTTCAGCATAAACTAGTAAAGAATTAAATAATATAAACACTACACAATACTTGCATAAGTAAAAACTTACATAGTATAAACGAACCGTACTAATAACAGTAGTCGGAAACTGGATATTTTAACACTTCATTTTTCTCTCTATACTTTAAAATAGACTTGTTCCCCATACCCCTGAATTTTGATGAGAACAAGAAAAGTTGGGATGATGTATAAACTTCAGATTAGGGCACAAGGAATGACTAATCAATCCTGAAAATATTGGCGACAAATAAATGAAATTGCATAAACTTATAAATAATGGAATAGATATGTCAACCATTGCAGTTTGATTGGCCTACCATATTGCGATGTCGTCAAGATATTATTACCAATAAGAGCCTCGGGGTTTTATTGCTGCGGAACACCTCGGTTTTGACCTATTTGGTTTTACTCTACTAACTTGTGGTTCAACGAATGGCAGTACTACTGTTGATATCTTTACATAACTATTAGCGCTACGCATTAGAACCATCCCTTGAGGCATTAACCACATCCAACTGGACATCAAAACTAGCTACCTTTACATCCTTTTTTTTAATCCCACGGAACATCAAAAACAGCTCTCTTTCCATGGGAAGCCAAACCGCCCTGTGAGGCATCAGTACCATCTCGCAGTGCAACAAAAAAACCAAACCGTGAGGTATCAGTACCATCCCACGGGCCCTCAAAACCAGCTCCCTGTTCCGGGGTAGCCAAACCGCCCTGCGAGGCATCAGTACCATCTCACAGTGTAACAAAAAAAAACATCCCGTGAGGCATCAGTACCATCCCAAGGGACCTCAAAACCAGCTCCCTTTTCCGGGGTAGCCAAACCGCCCTGCGAGGCATCAGTACCATCTCGCAGTGCAGCAAAAAAAAATCATCCCGTGAGGCATCAGTACCATATCACGGGACCTCAAAACCAGCTCCCTTTTCCTGGGTAGCCAAACCGCCCTGCAAGGAATCAGTACCATCTCGCAGTGCAACAACAAAAAACCATCCCGTGAGGCATCAGTACCATCCCACGGGACCTCAAAACCAGCTCCCTTTTCCTGGGTAGCCAAACCGCCCTGCGAGGAATCAGTACCATATCGCAGTGCATTCGCATTATCATTGAGTCCAAATTTCACCCTCGTCAGCGCAGAAAAAAATTCATCGGAAAAAGAAGACGTGTCTCCTTTCCCCACTATCTGTTCTATCTGTTCATATTGCTTTGCAACCTTGTACGCATCACCTAAACAAAAAAAAATATCTGCACTATTCTCTAACAAATACCGTTTGTAGGACGGTCTGATCCCCTCCTTGAATACATTAAGAGCAAATCTTCCAAGGACTACACCATCATTCCTGGCTTCTAAGGACACCCTACATGACCTTCCTAATTTTTGCATCCTTCTATAGAATAGATATGCCCTTTCATCCTTAAATTGAGCCACGCCTACAAACTCTGCAACGATTTTGCCTACTATTTTGTCTGGGGAATATGCTACAAGTAATCCACGTTTTAAACTTGACAAATTTATAATCGAGGGAGTCAAATAAAAGAAATGGAAATATGCCATTTATCCTCCACTGTTTTACAAACTCAAAAGCAACCTTTTTGTTATATCCAGTTTTCGCCGGGTCAAATATAGGAATAATAACTGACATATTGAGATCAAAATTTGAAAAAACAATTGTTCAAAAATTTTAAATATTTGTTTTAAACACATCTCTTTAATTACGGACGACAGGTTTTTGGCAATAAACTTCACCTTTAACAAGAAGGGTCTAATAAAATTTACTGGGTTGTTTAGTCGTGCTAAATCACTTACGAAAGGTAATATGTCTCAAATCCAATTGCAGTTGGTCTCAAATAAAACACTAGCATCAAATGGAGTCACACTTGAGAATTAATTTTCGATTATCGAATTCAAAAATGTTAAACATTGGTTGGAAACTGTCAAATGTAGATCACACGTCGACTGTATAAAATCAGGTAAAAACACCCACCAAACGTAGAATGGCTAAGTGAAGGTAGCAATCAACCTGATACTCTCAGTTGTAGAAATTTGAAATAGTAGGTAGAAGCTATCGCGAGGAAATCCATATTAGGCATTGTGTAACAGCCTATTTCAAAATGTTCATTTAAAAGAAAGTGTTTTTCAAGAAGGCGCTTTGAATAGAAGAAAGTTCAATAGCTCATAACGTTTCGATATCTTATTAATCAGTCTTTTGCAGTATTTGCAGCTCAATATCACAGCAATTTTGGTAGCTGGCGAAATAACTCTTCAATATGTTGCCAGTATTTAGCGTAAGATGTCGTAAGTACTTATAACGGTCACTCAAATGTCACTTGGAGGTTTTCCACTAGTGATATATGCTCCACTAGTTTTAACCACTTGCCACCACTCTGTAAATCTCTATTTAGTTCTTTATTTGTATGCCTTTTATATTGGCAGATGTAATGGTTTACGTAAATTCCAAAGATAGCCGATAAACGTTGGTACATGGTCTTTATTAAATAACGTGAGAATACACATAGAGAAAATAAGGTAGCACAAGAACAACTACCTACGACGAAGGCGAAAGATGGACTGCCTTTAGAAATGAGCCAAGAATACAACTTTCCTGGAACGGAAGTTCCAGCTATTGGTTGTTCAACCATGCCTGGGAACGGACCCTTTCCCACGACTAGTCTTAGTCCCAAAAGCCCCCCCTGGACTGGTCTCGTTGACATATACATGGCCAAATCTCCAAGAAACGAGACACCAGAAAAAGCCTTCTCGCATTTATGTTCCAAATACTTTACACAGGTATGCCAACTGATCATTGGCTAATATTTAGTAAAATCTTGTTTTCATCGAAAGAGATAACCTATTTGAAACTAAGTTAACTACCTGGTAGTCTGACAAGTTTTGACCCTTTTTGGCTATTTATTCACATCCATTTTATCATCGACGTGATACCTGTTGGTCGTATCTGATATGTTCACTCTTTTGAGATAATGAAAAATGCGTTGGGTAAGCTGTTCTCAAAAGGAGAATCCACAAATCAAAGTGACGCTCTGATCCTTCACATATAGCCTACATTACCCCGATCATTATTTATTTGAGAACAGTTTGGCAAACTGTTTGACGCAATAATCTCAGAAGTGAGAAAATGCCAGGTCCCTTAGACATGACAGCGGTGTTATAAGCAAACATTTAATTCGGCGGTGTTGGATTAAGTATTTTAAACTGTTTTATATTTTCTATTGAGGTATTATTCATATATTTGATCCCTCCCTCTTAATGAAGTGTCGGAACTCGAAATCCAAAGTTTCGGGTCTGTACTTGGACCAAGTAATGAGACATGCAATGGTAAATCTGCATGATTGACCAGAACTTTTTGCGGGATAGGGTTCAAAACTTGTTTCTTACAAGCGGGTTTGTTCAAAAAAAGAAAACTAAATAAAAAAAGTTGTTTCAACTGAAAGTAAGGAGCAACATTAAACTTAAAACGAGCAGAAATTATTACGTGTATGAGGGGGGTTGTCCCCTCCTCATCCTCAATTCCTTGCTCTGTACGCTAAAGTTTGACTTTTTGTTCCAATTATTTAAGAATAGCTCCTGAAAGACAAGGACCGTTTAATTAGAATAATAAGCTTCTTTAAAAGTTCCGAAAGAACTTTAGCGTAAAGAGCGAGGTACTGCCCTAGCAAGGCAGTACAATGGTTGCACGTAGGCTATTTAATCGAGCGCAATACGGATACATTAGCATAAGCGCATACACAACAGTATACTTTTTGGCCCCTTATGCAAGGACTTATTCATTGAAGGCCCATTCACAATGATAGTTTACTAATGCAGAGATTTAGCTTGCGCTAATTTGAGCCAATCAGATTTATTATACAATTTTTCGATTGGCTGCTACGAATAATAATTTTCTATGAAAAATTATAATTGGCACAAGAGAGCAGTAGTTTAATATTGGGATTAGTTAAATCTCGTTGTGAGGGGGCATTAAGGCAATGCACTTTTTATCTTTATCTATGAGTGGTCCAAAGGGCATCCTTACAGTGGATGCTATTGGTCTCAAGGTCAGTTTATTAATGCAGTTTTAAGGGCTTGGATAATATTGTGTTGAGAGTGACAAAATTTCTTTTCTGCTCTTGATAAATTGTTTCTTTTTCAGAACGATCTTCTAGCAAATAAATTGACACAAATATCGTGAAAATTGTTCAAAATTAAAAACAATATTATGTTTCTGGGCTCAAACAATTTTGTAGGTTATAAAGGAGCACACTCAAGTAAGATTATGAGATAGAAGGTGCTTAACTGCACGACGTTTACGTCTTTATTATGGATGACCCAAAGAACGACTTTAATATTCGTGGCGAGCCAAAGTCAAAGCTGCATTAATTTAAAAACGTTCAGAATTTAAATAAAAAAACAAGCTTTTTTAACTGAAAGTAAGGAGCGACATTAAAACTTAAGACGAACAGAAATTATTCCATATATGAAAGGGGCTGTTCCCTGCTCAACGCCTTGCTCTTTACCCTAAAGTTTGAATCTTTCTCACAAGACTATTTTAAAACCATAAAAAACTTTAGCGTAAAGAGCAAGGCGTTGAGGAGGGGACAACCCCTTTCATATACGGGATAATTTCTGTTCGTTTTAAGTTTTAATGTCGTTCCTTACTTTCAGTTAAAAAAAATTGTTTTTTTTTTAATTTAAGTTCTGAACGTTTTTGAATTAATGCTGCTTTGATTTTGGCTCGCCGTATATGAATAATTAAAATGAAATCTTCATATTAATTTTTTTCTTTGGCTAAATGGCTTTCTCGAAATTTGGATCTGACGTAACTTACGAAATAACTTACGTAACGAATTTTTATATTCGTATAATTTTATTATGTAAATGACGGGTTCTCCCCCTAGTCAATACCTCGCTCATTACGCTTAAGTTCGAATTTTGTTCTAGTTCTTTAAGAATAACCCTGAATCACAAAGGCCGTTTAGTTAGAATAGATAGCTTTTTGGAAAGTACTAAACAAACTTTAGCTTAAAGAGCGAGATATTGACTAGCGGGAGAACACCTAATATTCGAAGTAATTTCTGTTCGTTTTAAGTGTTAATGTTGCTCCTTACTTTCGGTTGATAAAACTTGTTTTTTTATTTAATTTCTGATCGTTTTTTAAATGATGCTGATAAATCCGGTGCCCCCCTCATAGAAATGTCCCTTCCCCCATGACAATATTGTCCATGGAAAGATCCTTCCACGTAGCCTCCTTCTCCAGACCCCCCCACCAGACAAAAAAATCCTTCTTGAAAACGTCAGCATGCTTCCGAATAACAAATCCTATATGTAATCCATGGGGAAAGTTCATAGCTTGCAGCCCTTCCCCCGGGGACTGTGGGGGATTAAGTCATCTTCAAAGACATATTTATTATATTTTCGACTATGTTGAACAAAATGGCTATCTAAAAATTTTGATCCGGTGACTTTGGGAAAAAAATAACGTGGGAAGGGGCCTAGTTGCCGTCCAATTTTTCGGTAACTTAAAAAGGGCACTGGAACTTTTATTTTACGTTCAAATGAGCCCTCTCGAGATATTTTATGACCACTGGATCGATACGATCATCCCTGGAAAAAAAAAACACGCAGCCGTGATCTTTTTTCTGCCAAAAAATGCAAAATTCCACATTTTTGCAGATAGGAGCTTGAAACCTCTACAGTAGGGTTCTCTGATACGCGCTGAATATGATGGTTTGATTTCATTAAGATTCTATCAATTTTAGGGGGAGTTTCCCCCTTTGTTCGAAAATATGGCAAATTTTTTCGTAACTTTTGATGGGTAATATTTGGAATTAGCATAAAAATTTGATTCTTTTGATGTATCTACAGGTATCAAAATTCCGCTTTTTAGAGTTTTGGTTACTATTGAGCCGGGTCGCTCCTTACTTACAGTTCGTTACTAGGAACTGTTTGACTATGATGTCAGCAATCTCATTCAGCAGCTTGAGTTTTTGTAAATAGTAACAGTCTAGGAACTAACAGGGAAATTTGCTTTTTCTTTCTCTTCAGATAGAACATATCGGCTCGAACGAAAAGAAAATGTCACCTTAAGTAGATTAAGTTTTAAACTGCTTCTTTAGCCTCATTATTGTCATCTTCTAAATCTATAATTTAAAATGACCCTTCTCTTCACACTATTATCAATATTTTAAATACGAGTAATACTACAAGCATTTACAATCATCGATACCAATTTTATAGCCAGAATATAGCAGTTCTTTATGTTTCTTTAGCCAGGATCGATGTAGCCGGCCAAAAAATTCCAACCAAAAATTCGATACTTGTATGATATACCCCCTACCTAATATTCTCCTAATATGTTTCTCTGACGCTCAATCCTAATGAAATATACCAAAGTAAATAATACTATTGGTATTATTTACTTTTGGTATTGGTAAATAATATTTTTGGTATTATAAATAATACGAAAGTAAATAATATAAAATATAATATTTTAGAAACAAATTTGGGAATATATGTTTGCATATTAAGGGGGATGGGGGTAAAGTATATTGGCTCTGCATGCTTATTGTGTTAGGTACAATTGCTCTGCATATTATGTAGTGAGAATTGTTTTTTAACTTCACAATATCCGAATACTTTACCCCCCTCTCCCTAATGCGCAAATATATAGCCCAAATTATATACTTTCCATCTATTTTGTCACTTCTCTTTGTCTTGTCTCACTCTAAGCTGAAAGAAACTAACGAAAACCGGTTCTATAGTACGTCAATGAATGAGCAACTTGAGCGGTAGGGGATTTATCATACAAGTACCGTACCAAAAACTCTTTCTATTAACTACACACGGCCTTCAGAAAATAAGATATAGTAAAACCTCGATACCCTGAATTCCAAGAGGACCGCAATATTTCGAGTTCATAAGTTATTTGAGATAGCATGGTTTGAGCTACTAATGTTACAACAACAAAATGCTCAGGCTTTAGACCAAAAAAAGGGATCAAAAACAAATATTTCTCACCTTCTCACTCAACACTAGTTTTCACAACAATTGTGTACTCACTTCCAATGGCCAAATAAATCCAAAACTTTTAACAAACTTATAACATTAAAATAAAATATAGAATAGACTTAAACAAATACATATAGACTATTACATTTTTTTTTTTATCTTCGAGTGTCATCTTTTTTTGATCGATAGATCTCAAGTCTATAGCGGGAAAACAGAGCTATGTACAGACAACTAATTTTATTAACAGTCTAATTTCCCAATACTTTATATCGTAAAGTAAAACCGTTCAAAAAAAAATTGTTACAGCCCTCCTCCCCCCCCTAAAGCACAAGGCTATTGCTAATGAAAGTTATATATTCAAAATACAATGAGATTGTTAATGAGATTGCATGAAAACTCAAGAGGTGATACTTATGTACGAGGAAGGGATCTAAAAATTCTTATAAGCCAACTTTTCACCACTTTGAACTAGGGACATAAGAAAAAGGTCGTGTAATTAACATATAAAAGTACCGTAAGATAATGGCAAGTAAGATGACAGTAGTGACAACACTGACCTCTCCCACTTCTTCCAATGAATCTTAAGTCGGTGAACCTGGCAGTTTGATTTTTCACTATAGCAGAGGAATTTCTAAGCTCTGCACTACAGTTTTCATCATTTCCAGCTCGTAAATTTACAATCGTACCATCTTCCACATCACAAAGTATCACCACACGAAATGCCGAAGGTAAAGTTTTATTGCTCCGCCAATGTAAAGGTAATACGGAGCACAAGATTGCAGGACTACCGGTTTTGACAAGGTCTGTACCTGGTATGTTAGACGGTACATTAGAGTTTTGATAATCCATAGTTTCTTTCCAAGTTAGAAATGTGCTTACTTCACTAGTATGTAGATTTCTGAAGCCTTTTTCGGAGTCATTGGAAAACTGAAGCAGGTAAGACCGCCCATTGAGCAATGAACACGGGGAAACAACCTATCCCAAATCTAACCGCTTTCCCGTAAGAATTCGATCTAGGGATGGAACACAATATCCATTTCATGATCACAACTATTCTTTAGAGCAGATTTGATTAAAAACAAGGTTTTTTAACGAAAAATAAAAAGCGAATTTTAAAACCTAAAGTAAATCATAGATAAGTTTATATAAGATGCCAAACATGAAACGTGCTGAAATTACTATGAATGAAGAAACAAAACCTAAAATAAACATCAATCAAAGTAAAAACAGAGAATTTTTTTGGATTCTGTTTTATTCAGACATTTAGATAATTGAGGCCTAAATGAAAGCTTATAATGTACATTGACAATTTGAAGAAATTTGTCTAGTTGATTGAAGTCATATATTGAATTGATGAATCAATAAATTATTTAACAATTGATTTTGTATACCTCTGAAAGAATTGTGTTTAAAAGGAAAAAAGTAGAGATGAAAATTTACTACATATAAGACTGATTAAACAAAATTATTGTTTTTAAAATATAATTATATTGATTCCTGAAAGTATCGACGATTTTTAATCTTTCAACGTTATAGAAGAAGAGTAACTAGAAGAAGTAAATAGAAGAGTAACTGACTAAAACAAACTTTGTTTTCAGTAAAGTACAAATGATGTTCAGGACTTTAGAGGGTGTTGGGGGTGGTGGGCCTACTATCATTTGTGGTATTTTCTGTTTGTTTTAAGTTTGATACAATCATTTATTTAAGTTATGTTTGTTTTGGGTTTCAGTTGTTTATGAGTTCGTAAAAAAATTAATTATTTTTCGGAAACGCTTTTATAAATTAATTTCTATTTGTTCTTAAATTAAAAAAAAACTTTCCAAAAAAGAAGACTTTAAAGAAAAGTAAAGAGACATATTAAACTCAAGACCAGCAGAAATAAATCTTTATAATGATTCCAACTCAAAAGGACCAGTAATTACTATTAAAGAATAAATGAAGCCCAAAATTAAAAAAAATCAAATAACCCCATCAAAAATAAAGATAAGAAGTACTAATACAGAGGAATAAACAAATCTTAAAACGTAAAAATTGAATTGAATATTCGAGTAAAATTAAAAAAAGAAAAATTACTATAAACAGCAGTTTGGCTACTGCCTTCGTACCCCTCTCCTAACCGCAAAGGTTCTAAATCCTGTTAGATAATTTCCGTTTTATAGAAAATTATATGTATCTAGTACAGTATGCTTTTGTTTCTCAAAACATCGTTGACAAATAAATAATGAATCACAATAATAACAATGATCACTGGAAAGAACTTACAAAAATAAACTTAATATTTAACATATGATGATATTAATTCCAGAAAACTCAGCAATTCAAGATTTACTGTATTTGTTATTTATATTTTCACTCTTATAAATATAAAATAAATTATTTGTAATATAAATTGTGTTCAGTAGGCATAAATGACGCAATAAGCTTTGGAACATTTACTGACTCTGAAAGTTTCCAAGTTAATATCCTTACCCGA